>NW_015386438.1:565916-573702 GCF_001527695.2 Protobothrops mucrosquamatus
CTTGCGGGACTGGCCTAGGGGAATTTTTAGAGGGGGTTTTAAATTTATCTTAATTGGATCAAATTCAAATATTTCCCTTTTAATTAATTTTAACCTGTAATGTTATTTTTGTATTTTTATCTGATTGTTAGCCGCCCTGAGTCCGCAAGGAGAAGGGCGGGATATAAATTTAATTAAATAAATAAATAAATAAATAAAATCATAGTCATGTGACTTTAAGACATTGCAAACAGCTGTAAGTGCAGACCCATTCCAAGTGCCCAAATTGTGTTCATGTGACCGTGGGCAGGGACAATCAGAACCATCAGAGCACTGGGGAGATCTGTTTTATCTTCAAATCATCTCTTAAACTACCATTTGTAAGTCAGTGGCTACTTATACCAACAATGCATCATTTTATACTTACATTTTATATTCAAATTATACCATAATGTCAACTTCAGCTCTTACCCACATTCCTTCCATTGATCATCTGTGTGTTATAACCAAAGTTCTTAGCACATTTTATTATGAAATCTTTAACTTGCTCTTCTTCCAATTCAAATCTCAGTTAAAAAAAATTGGAACATTTTTATCATTTGTACATAATTCAGTTTCAAATTCCTCTTTCTGTTGTTCAATTCCAGTAATTTTTCTATCTATATTAAATATTTCTCTCATTTGTATATATGAAACCAAGCACTGGTATCACTTTATCCCTATTTTTCCTGAACTTAGAAGAGCAGTCAGGTTATATATCTTTTGCTCAACTTTCCATTGCGAGCAACTTTGTGCTTGCCTTGTTTTTAATCTTTATTTTGCATTATATATTTTCATTACTATTACTTGTCCTGGGTATTCCACTGTATTGAAAGACATGATAAAACCAATCAATCAAACAATAATAGACCAAAGTAGTTTTGTGGAATAGATGCCAGGCAAGTTAGATATTTAAGATCAGCTTTCAGATTCTTCTCTTTGCTTATATTAAGGACCATTTCATTCACATGAGCTGAAAGTCAGTAGAATCTCTTCATTAAAATGCATTCGGATTTGATTATTTATAAGCATGTCTCATTCTGGATCAGTTTACCAAAAGAATAACATAAGCAGAATATAAAAAACTTCAGACCAACTTGGGCCTGCTGATTTCCAATGCATTTTCAAAAATCTAAGTCTAGAATCGATAAATAATCATAATCAACTCAGTCATTCAGAGTCACCAGGAACCATGAAATAAATGGCAAATAAATTTGATAAATAAAATAAATAATGTCCCCAAATTATAGAAGCAGCAAAAATGGTGTCAGAAGTTAAACCAGTGTTGAAAAATGACTAAATAATTAACAACTAATAGAAGTAGTGATTGATAATCAAGACTTAATAAAAGTAGTGATTGATAAGCCTTGATTGCAAACAGCAAAATTGCCATTTAAAATTGATTAAAAACTATATTATTATATTATATTATATTATTATATTATATTATATTATATATATTATATTATTATATTATATTATATTATATTATATTATATTATATTATATTATATTATATTATATTATATTATATTATATTATATTATATTATAATATTATATTATATTATAATATTATATTATATTATATTATATTATATTATATTATTATATTATATTAATTATATTATATTAATTATATTATATTATATTATATTATATTATATTAATTATATTATATTATATTATATTATATTATATTATATTATATTATATTATATTATATTATATTATATTATATTATATTATTATATTATATATTACATTACATTACATTACATTACATTATATTTATTATATTATATTTATTATATTATATTTATTATATTATTCTGTTGTGTAAAAAAATTATATGACTAGCTAACCAACTTTTCTATTGTATCAGTAAATTTATTTTGATTGCAGCAAAATTCTTGATCTGAAAACTTAAAAAATTAAATATCCATATAGCATCCCGAACAAGTAAGTACATAATTTCATCCATACATTTCACCATACCATCATACCTTTGGATTTTATGCAAAATGCAAGAAATATCAAGACAAAACAACAACAACAACAACAACAACAACAATAATAAGGGTAGGTCAGCACCAAGTGTAGATTAATTGCATGTTTTTTGATTGAAGCAGCTGATTGTTTCTTATTCACATTTGTTCAAAGTTTTTGCATTGTTTTGGCAAACATTCATTCCTTCATATACTAATTTATCTGCTACCAACAGTGGCCTAACATTCCTCCATCCATTTTCCCATTTTTAGTAAAGATTCTTCTTAGTATACAGATTCATCTATTGGCTGCAAATGATGCAAAACTGGCAATAGTTCTTTTTATTTTCAGTGTCAAACACTACTATCTTGCCACACTAATTTTCAAATCCCTATTCCTGCTTGCATCACACAATCTATCTAACATTAACTATAAATCATTCAAATTCTGACTCACCAACTGAGAATCACTTGCATTCAAATATATGTTTAGTTTCATCTCCAACCAATGCACTTCTAACATCACTGCAAGTATCTCGTATTTATTTATCCCTAAATACATTAAACAACTAAGGAGACATCATATATTCTTGTCTTACTTCTTGCTCGCTGCTGAACCATTCACTAACTATTCCACTTATTCTGAGACATGGTTTATTTCCAGTACAGACTGTACTTATCACATTCAATAAACCATCTTTAATTCCATATTTGCACAAAATATTCCATAATACAGGCCCATTCATTTTCTAATGTACTTTTCATACATCAAATATATAACAAATGTTCTTCACTTTCCTGAATTACCTTGCCATATTGTGCTTCCCAAATTTTCTCATTTTTCATCTCTTGTGCTCTTGCTTGCAAAAATTTAACAAACATCTTCTCAGGCAGACTTAAAAAACTAAGAACAGAGGAATAATTCTTCCCCTTTTCTATTCTTACAGTTGCCAACATGTAAAACAAAAGGCATTGTCCCATTCCCATAAATAAGCCACTTATTTAAACTTTTGTGTACTTATGCTACCATCTTGTCCCCCGGCAGGAAAATTCCTGAGCTAACATTGTGTATTCTTAACAGCCATATTTCCTCCCTTCCTTCCTCCCTCCCTCCCTCCCTCCCTCCCTTTCTTCTTTCTTCCAATATCTCCTAATACTTGTTATACAAGGCTTCTACTTTTTTCATTCTTTCTACCTTAATTTCTTTTCACTTTCATTTCTCCAAAGGCCATTATTTTCCAAGATTCACTTTTGACATATCAACAAAAGGTTTATCTCACTTTCAAAACTTCTCATCGATCTTATATCTTTCCTAAACTATCAAATCAATCCTCCTTTGAGAACTATATTAATTTCTTTGCATGTGAGACCCTTTTTTTAAGCAGATGCACACCAAACAATCACCATTCACATTCATTATTTGGTCTCTGAATGGCCCAATCAGTATTTTCTCATTCCATTTCCCTGCCTCCATTCAGGTCTGTATAATTTTACTTCCCAGGATAGTATTCATTCAGAATACTCCACTATTTCCCTGGCACTCATCTCTAACACTCCCATTATTGCAATACATTGGTACATAAATATGCAACTATCATCAACCATTGACATGCAACCACAAACAAACAAAATTCATTTTTTCTGCCATCCATTGCAGACTGTCGTTCCTAATTAAGCCAACACCTTTGCTTCCCTGTATGTACTCATCCACTCCATTCCATAACACCAAACCACTTCACTCAGATATATTACATCTTTTCCCTTTCTCTCGGTTCCACAGACAAACTGTGTTTTTATTTATTTCATTTGTTAATTACTCCTCTTATAAGCCAAGACATAATGTGGTGTACTCATCACCACAGTTGCCTACTGAGATTGATGACTTTGGTCAACTGAGGCTTTCACACATGAAGCTTTTCAATAAGAAGCAAAGGTTGTTCACACTGAATAAGTATGATTACATACTTATTTCATTTCAACCTGAGCTACAAATATTCTATTTTATTTGTTCATAGTCATGTCAGTTTCCCTGCTAATGGTAAGAAAATACTAGGCAATCTGGGTACGTTTCCAGTTCATTCCAAGGATATTTGCTGTACTATGCAAACTAGGATGTGTAATCCAGAGAATATATTGCAAACTAATATAGTAGCAGTATTCCAGATTTGAGGAGCTGCCACAAAGATGAGGGGGTCACATTATTTTCCAAAGCACCAGAGGGCAGGACAAGAAACAATGGTTGGAAAGTGAACAATGAGAGAAGCAACCTAGAATTAAGGAGAAACTTCCTGACAGTGAGGACAATTAACCAGTGGAACAGCTTGCCTCTGGAAATCATGGGCACTCCATCACTGGAGATTTTTAAGAAGAGGCTAGACAGTCACTTGTCTAAGATGGTATAGGTTCTCCTGCTTAAGCGGGGGCTGGACTAGAAGACCTCCAAGGTCCCTTCCAGCTCTAATCTATTCTTAGTATAAACTTAGAGTGTCAATTCAATATTCTGACTCATACTCGGGATACTTCTCAAAAGTACCCTATTTGTCCAAATATACAATTATGACACAAACTGCTTTCCTCTTGTGGCATGAAAACATTCTAAATGACTACTTCTAAAAGTCCATACTGATAATTTCCACTATCACTTACATTTAATATTTGTTTGACAAAGGATTAATATAGTACACATTCTGTTCACAAAGTATGAAGAAATGTCAACACTCATGCAATTCGGAGAAGCAGATGCAAAAATATGTATTTCTACTGGCAGTGTACAAGAAAATCCACTAAACAGCAAGTTTTCTTTATGTGAAACGAGTTGGGGCTGTCCTGGTAATTTCCCTAACTATTAATTATCATGATAATTGCTCACCTGCAGAAATTACTAGGTGACAGACAACCTATAGTTATATTGTACGATGTAGACAGGAATCCATGAAAGGATTAATTATAGTATATTATGTATGCAGTGACATCCTTGTCTATTGGAAGGGAGAAAAAACTGATAACATTTAAGGGCACTGCTTTTGTCTCTTCCTTTAAAAAAAAAAATCAGTAGATTATTTATTTATTCAGTTTTGTGTATATGTGTTTCCCAAATCAGAGAGGAAATTATTCAGTTGAACTGTCGTAAACATCCTGAATCTGTTTACTCAGGAACATATCTCACCTGCTTTTCACAGAATTTATTATATTGCTTTTTTTTTGCTAAATTAATTGCTCTCACCCCCCACTCCAACTGCATCTAATAGTAATAAAGGATCAACTCAAATTCAAAATTATTTTGAGATGGATCAGAGGAAGGAAGGAAGGAAGGAAGGAAGGAAGGAAGGAAGGAAGGAAGGAAGGAAGGAAGGAAGGAATATTATCTTGTAACCAGATCAAAGGTTTTGACAGTATTGGTAGAAAATCTTCTTCCTTGCCCTTTTGTTAAAGAGAGAGAGAGAGAGATTTCAAATGTCAACAAACCATATATTATCAACAACCCAGATCATGTGTAGATTTTATCTTACAGTGCTTCCTGTGCTTCTAGAAATCTGATCATAAGTCATTGAAATCATGTCAAGATATCCACATGAATGTATTTTTTCCTGAAGCAGTCATTAAGCGAATCATCACTGTCATTAAATGAATCACACAGTCATTACGTGAACTTATTCTTCTGAATGGGCACTTTCTTTTGCTATAACACTGCAAATCCTAGTCATGTGACCATGGGATGCTGCATCTGGTTGTAAAGGCAAGTCATTTGTGATCATGTGACTTTGGTAGGGGGGGAGAGCTGTGATATTTTATGACAACTGAAAGTGATTTAGGGAATCCATCCAGAGACTGTTGTAACTCTGAACAGTCACAAAATGACAGTCATATGTCAAGGGTTATCTGTACAACTAGGTTTATAACTGAAAATCTGAACTTCTGAATACCTTGATAGATTCCAAAAAAATTAAAAAAAATCAATGCATCTTCATCATACCAGGTGATGATTGAAACAGAGTCATTTTAACCATCCTGTGACTTTCAGCAACCCCTCCCCCCCCAGGTTCTACCTATAATAGAACACAGTTAATGTTTTAGCTCTTGACCTGATTATCCAAAGCTCTCATATGAAGAACAAAAAAGTCAGCATGCAAACAAGCTACCATGCATCAGTTCATATATATTGTTAGATCTACATGGATGTAGAAGAGTAGGTAGTGTGGTCTTCAGGTAGGCCCCCATGTCTTCTTCCTATAGCCCTCTACAAAGATAGAAGTAGAGGGTGAAATGAGTAAAGGGAGCATCTAGAGGAGATGAGCAGAAAGGCGGAGTTAAACATGTCATCAGTTTGGAGACACTGCACTGCCACAAGAGACCCAAGCCAAGCCCTCCTGAATACCATTGACACCTATCTGGTGTCAATTTAGCTCTGAGCATTAGTTGTCCAGATTCTTATGTATAGGTAGCAATAATAAACTCTTCAGTGCTTTGAATTCAGGACTGTCCCTGGTCTTTTGTGCCAGACATCACAGAATCTAATCCAGTGAATTGCTGAGCAACTAGTCAACTAATTAAACTATTATTTTTATTTAAATGGTTTAATTGAATTTAATTAAATCTTGCAAGATTTTGGTTTCCTCCCATAAAAAAAACTCACAAGGTGCCAGGTGAAAATAAGAAAAATTCCAGGAGATTTTGGGGATCTCAGCGTTCACATGGGAGAATGCACAAAATCTGCGGCACTTAATTGCCAAACTTTTGCAATATGTGATAAGCCACCAAATTTTAACCTGAGGATATGTTCCATCACACAGGATAACAAAATGGCATTCAGTGGTTGAAAAGATTCCTTGAATTGGTTATTAAGAAGCATCGGACTTTATTATCTGAACAAAATTTACACCTTTTATTCATTTCTAATTAATAAAAATTAGAATGTTTATTCTATTAAGCATTCACCATACAATGTTTGACTGCACCATTAGACCTTTGACTAGGGCTTGTCTTACCTTCTTTACTTGTGATAGATACGTTGTTCTTAGCTTTATAGAAGGGGTCAAAAAAGCCAAAGACAGTGGTTCCAGCAGTGTAATTGGAACTCCTTTGTGTGTGCTTGTAACATCAACATCCATACAAAAGGGGACCTTGACTACGCTTCCAGAGTTGCCATCATACTTTTTGTCATTGTCAATCTGTGCCTCCAGACTCCCGTGCAATCAATTCAAAATATTTTGTGGCAAGTGCTGTAATGAAAAGAAGTCTACTTTTTTTCTCTCAATATAAACTAGAAGAGTTGGGTAAATAGTGTAAATAGGCAATAGTGCTGGACAGATGGCACATGTAACATCACTACTGCATGGATATACTGGCTACCAGTGTATTTTTAGATGCATTTCAAATGGCTGGTTATCACCTTTGAAGCTCTTCGTGGCTTGGGACTAGATTACCTGAGGGACTGTCTTTTTCCAAGAGTCTCTACCCATCCAGTTTGATTCAGCAGACAAGGAATGTCAGCCCTGCTTTGAGGGATATTCTCTCCTCAAGATTAGAATGGCCTAATCCTGTTGGCCTTTTGCAAAGCTTTAAAAACTTAATTTATTTATTTATTATTTATTTATTTTTTAAATTTATATCCCGCCCTTCTCCTTGCGGACTCAGGGCGGCTAACAACCGGATAAAAAATACAGAATATCAAACTACAAATTTAAAAGTTAGTTAAAAGGCAAATATTAATAATTGGTCTAATTAAAATTATAATTAAAACCCCCTCTAAAAGTTTTCCCCTAGGCCAGTCCCGCAAGCTGG
>NW_015386438.1:573848-616348 GCF_001527695.2 Protobothrops mucrosquamatus
AGAGAGAGAGAGAGAGAGAGAGAGAGAGAGAGAGAGAGAGAGAGAGAGACAGACAGACAGACAGACAGACAGACAGACAGACAGACAGACAGACAGAGACAGACAGACAGACAGACAGACATGGATGGATGGATGGATGGATGGATGGATGGATGGATGGATGGATGGATGGATGGACAGGACATACTACAATAACAAATAGGGAATATAGATATGGTTGTTCCATAATTTGAAGCAGCAATATATAGGAGACATGTTTTCCTACGCAAGGAAACAGGTGGCTGAGCCAATAAGATATTTTTGCATATGCCACTTAAAGTTTGCAAAGCTCCTCAAACTTTGGGGGAATAATTTCAAGCTTTTAACATCTTCTTTCTTCTTCTTTCACAGAATAAGGATTGTCAGATGATTTGCTCATATAGTGTAGAGGGGAAGACATTGCTTATTTTAAACCTGGATAAAGGTTTGTTTTTCCTAGAGTTGGAGAGAATTTAGATTTAAGACAAAACCCACCCTACATATGAGATTTTTTTTTCAGTTCCAAACTATATAAAGAAGTTTGAGAGAGGAGTGCTTGATTAATGTTTTGTCTAACTATTTTTAGTTTGACAGATTCATAGCAGAAACCTGGTAACTGTGAAATTCAATGGCATCTTTATTTCTTTTTCTTCTTCTTTTTCTTGTTTCTTTCCAGTTGATTCCACAATCTTGGCACAAGAGATGCTTATGGCACAATAAATGTGCTATTTTTTTAGAAGTTGCCAAATTCATTGCTATATTCAAGGGGGTGCAATCTGGAATCACTAACTCTTATATACAGACTAAAACTAAAGATGCAAAACCAACTGTAAAACTATCTTGGCATGCTGTGCAGTTTTGTACAAAACACTTGGTTTACATTTTGCATCAAGCCAAAAAGTCCGTGACACCACCAGATGGTATCTCCCAAACCTCCAAATTGGGTTCAAAATTATAAATAAAAACACCCATACTTCCAAAACTTTATGAAACATTGCTGACTTTTAAAACAATGCTACTTCCCTTAACACCATTTCATATGTTGTCTTCAGAGCACTGCTTATGAACAGGCTTATGAAGAGAAGGACATTAGAAATACATACTCTTTTTTCAATACTAACTATGAAACTGAAAATTGAATTGATTCCGATATTGAGGATTTCATCCACCATCATTTTCAATATGTTCCAGTTAAACAACTTGATTTTAGGCATATTCTGTAAACCAGAAATGGATATTTGTGATGGAGAAGACTGCATGTAGTATTTCTTGGGAAACAAGGGGCAAAGTGGGTGGAATTGGAAATCAAACTAGGTAAGGTGAGCTGAGGCTGTATCATCTATTCAGATAGGGACTGGAATTCTCAAGGGTGGACAGATTTGGAAAAGGTATCTATGTTTTTGTTTTTTAAAAAAAAATCACATGAAACTGCTTTTAGAGCAGGGTGGAACAATATTTGCCTGGCTGAGAATCACCTTTTAGTTCTTCAGTGAAATACTGGGGACCATATTATGAAAAATAATTAGTGGATGTGGACCAAAGCTAAAATCAAATACAGTTGCTCACCAGTTATATGCAGGATTCAGTTATATACAATATTCAATCATTTAAACCAGGGATCTCCCAACTTGGCAACTTTAAGACTTGTGGACTTCAACTCCCATGCTGGCTGAGGAATTCTGGGAGTTGAATCCACAAGTCTTAAAGCTGTCAAGTTTGGAGACCCCTGATTTAAACCTTTCTTTTTATTAAACATAATAAGTTGGTAACAACTTGGGAGTTCATGTCCCAAGGTTTGGGAAGGGACTGGTCATCTATAATCCCATGGTTTCAAATTTTGCCTTGTGTTTTAGGGATCACTAGAGTTACTAGATCTCCCTCCTTACAATGGAAGTCATACTACTTGTTTTTTTTACACTTGTTTAAAAACAAAGGATGGAGCTTTGATTGCATGGTCACAGCTGTCATTTTAATCTTTCTGACAATACCTGCAAATTCCCCTGCCTCCATAGACTGAAAGTATGTCAGTCAGTCAGTCAGTCAGTCAGTCAGCTAGTCAATCCTATCAGTACATTTTACTTTGAATTTAAGTAAAACTGCTTCAAATTTAACTTAAAGGTAAGCTTTAAATAACAGGGAAAGAACCATAGAATTTATGTTGACTAACTGCCCTTTTAAATTGATAGTGAGCAAAAAGCACAAAAGAAAATCCAATGGTCTAAATCTTCAAGCAGCATAATCATTTATTGATTGCTCCATTTTTCTAAGAGATATAATCAAAGTAAGGCATTTTGTAAAGGAGGTACAAGACTTTTGTACACAAAGTATTTAGCTGAAATCCATCAAAAAAAACCCCACAAACACCTCCTCCTGATGAGGTTGGTCTTTAGAGTACTGCAATGCAGATAAATCATAATTATCTTTTTAAATAACACTGCTTATGTGAAAAATTCATATGAGGTAGACAGTATTTAATAAGTAGATCAATAATATTCTTTCATGGGAAAAGAATTAAGCTTGGAATATAGCAAAGAGACAATAATAAAAGAACATCAAATACTCAATCATAGAAGCGATGACCCACCAGAGAAGACAAAATTATTTTCTGGCCTTTCATACTGGACTCTGTTAAGCAGATTGCATCATAAAATGCTGGGGAAAAGCAGTTCCTGTCTAATTTGTCACAGAATTAAAATGCAAGAATAAGGAAATTTTACTGAAATTCAATATGGTTGAGGTTTCCAAGTCAGCTCTGCCAAATTTTGAATGGAGAAAAGGCTTCAGAAAAGTATTACTTATGGTACAATTTGCGATCCTGAGGTAAATGCCATTAGCCAAGACCATTCCTGCAGAAGGCCTGACTACTATTAAAAACAGTAAAGAGGGTTTTTTCTCTTTTCTGCCTATCTACTGGAAGAGTTGAGGTTCTTCTAAGTAGTTTCCTTTATTGTTCCTCTCTTATAGACAGAAATCTTGCCAAACTAAAGCAGAGTATTTGTACCATTAATCTTATACACTGAGAGCTACTAAAGAGGAGCTGTCTTAACTCTCCCACACAAACTATGTAACTTCACTGACCCTTACTTCTCTGGAATGTACTCCCTCCCTTCTAGTATATCCAGGCTGTACCTTGTTTTGATAGCCCTCAGTTTTGGAGCATTCTACAGCTCCAATGGACATCAGAATTTCTGAGCTTTTCTCAAAGAAGGAAACTCGGAATTTCAACCAGAATGCGAATCTAGAAAACAAGAAGAGACAGCAATAGAAGCCAACACTCCAGAAGACAGGCTTAGGATACAGGAGGATCTGGAACACTGGGTGCTATCTAACAAAATGAAATTCAATGGTGAAAAAAGTAAGGTTCTACATTTAGGCAAGAAAAACCAAATGTGTAGTATAGTACAGGGGGTACCTTGCTCAATAGTAGTAACTGTGAGAGGGATCTCAGAGTCCTAGTGGACAATCATTTAAATATGAGCCAGCAGTGTGCTGTAGCTGCCAAAAAGCCAACACAGTGCTAGGCTGCATTAACAGAGGGATAGAATCAAAATCACGTGAAGTATTAATACCACTTTACAACGCCTTGATAAGGCCACACTTGGAATACTGCATCCAGTTTTGGTCACCACAATGTAAAAAAGATGCTGAGACTCTAGAAAGAGTACAGAGAAGAGCAACAAAGATGATTAGGGGACTGGAGGTTAAAACATATAAAGAAAGGTTGATGGAATTGGGTATGTCTAGTTTAACGAAGAGAAGGACGAGGGGGGACATGATAGCAGTGTTCCAATATCTCAGGGGCTGCCATAAAGAAGAGGGAGTCAAGCTATTTTCCAAGGCGCCTGAAGGCAGGACAAGAAGCAATGGGTGGAAACTAATCAAGGAGAGAAGCAACCTAGAACTAAGGAGAAACTTCCTGACAGTTAGAACAATTAACCAGTGGAACAACCTGCCTCCAGAAGCGGTGAATGCTCCAACACTGGAAGTTTTTAAGAAGAAACTGGACAGCCATTTGTCCGAAATGGTATAGGGTTACCTGCCTGAGCAGGGGGTTGGACTTGATGACCTCCAAGGTCCCTTCCAACTTTATTATTATTATTATTTTTTATTATTATTATTATTATTATTATTATTATTATTATTATTATTATTATTATTATTATTATTATTATTATTATTATTATTATTAACAATTATTCAAAGCTAGAGTGGCACTGAAAAAGCCAACTTATGACTGGTCCTTGAACTTACAATTGTCATAACATCCCCATAGTCAGGTAATCAAAATTGCCAACCGATACTGTATATATTTACAACAGTTGCAATAGGGATCACCATTTGCAACCTTCCCAGCCAGCTTCTGACAAAGTCAATGGGAAAAGTCAGATTAACTTAATTGCATTGATTCACTTAACAGGTATGGCAAAAAGGTCATAAAATCACAAGTGACTCACTTAACAGCCACCTTGCTTAACAAAGAAAATTCTGCTCCCAATTTTAGTCCTAAGTCAAGGACTATCTGCAATGGTTAACAATACAAAATTTCAATCAGGGCTTGTTCTCACCATTTAGGTGATTAGTTAATAGCATCATACATTATAACAGGGAAAGATAAGCATGTATTATACTTACAACCCCAGATGCTACTGGAGCTGTGGTGGTGCAGTGGTTAGAGTGCAGTATTGCAGGCTAATTCTACCAATTGCCAGGAGTTTCATCCTTACTGGTTCAAGGTTGACTCAGCCTTCCATCCTTCCAAAGTTGGTAAAATGGGGACCCAGATTGTTGAGAGAAATATGTTGATTCTGTAAACTGCTTAGAGAGGGCTGTAAAGCACTATGAAGTAGTATATAAGTCTAAATGCTATTGCTATTGTGCAGAGCAATTTCCATATACACATGCCCAAACCATCCAAATATAGGTAAACAACTAAAGCAAGATAGTTTCTAGTGTGTGTAACTAAAGCTTGTTGAGCTAATCACTAAAAAGATGAATGACAGCATCCAGAAACTGACAATTCTGAGTTGCAGACATTCAGTCTGCTGCAGTGCTGCGATATTCACAGGAGCCCTTCCTATCTTCAGTAACTATAAAGCTGGGAAGCCGGAAGCAAGGAAGTAAGAACAGAAGAATTACCTCTTCTTTGCAATATATTCCTTTTCGGTAGAATGTAATGACAGATTGCGTGGCTGATCCAAAGAAGAGGAAAATGGGGGAAGCAGGGAGGGACACCACCAGATATATTATTATCCTGTCCGAAGTACAGAGGTACCACAATTCATTTCTACAGGTAGCCTAGTCATGGACAGGATTGGAGGGAGAGGAAATGCTGGAACTGGAATTAAATGAAGCAGACAGTTTTGCCTCAGCATTATTAATTACCGATGATACCTACACACCGTGTTCACTTGTTTCAAACAGAGAGTTGTCTTCTGTTGTTAAACTACAAAGGCTAGTAAAAGAAAAGCCTCTGAGCATTTTCAGTTTGGCTTTGTTTCCATCATGGATAAAAAAAAAAGGAGGAGACGTATCTTCCTGAGAAATGGCTGCCTCTTTCAAAAACCATAACACAGGCTAAAGACAAACCTAGACAGCATTCATTGGAGATTGGATCTCTTTAAATTGCTCTTTAAATAGACATGAAGAGTTTGCATGGATTGGTGGAGGTAGCAAAGCCATGTTGAGGGAGGTAGAAAAATAGGAGAACACACATATTGGATTGGAGATCCACCTCCAATGAATGCTGTTTAGGTTTTCCTTCAGCCCGTGTTATGTTATTTGAAAGAGGCAGCCATTTCCCAGGAAGATAAATTCTCCTTTTTTCATTGACATTGTTCAGATCACAACCCAACTACACCACCTACATTAGTGGTTGGGATTCAACTGGTTCGCACCAGTTTGGCAGAACCGGTAGCTAATTTTTTTGTTGCCCAGGCCCAAAATGGACTTCCGGAAGTGGCATCCACACAGAGAACCGGTTGTTCAGATATTTGAATCCCACCACTGCCCTACATGCTTGTGTCTGACATTGGAGAACATTGGAGCACAAATGCAAAAAAAGATAGTATTTGCAATGTGTCACATTTTCAGCATTGCACAGTTTGTATCAGGCAGTTAGGGATATTAGCCTTTTAATCCATGGCTTTCAAGCTAAGTATTTCTCTTAGCTGTTGGATGTACAGGTAAATTCTTGACTTGAGACAGTGATGGAATTTCTGTTTTAAGTCATGATGGTCATAAGTCAAGACCCCAACATGAGTGACCTTACTTGTGCTTGTTGTTAAGTGAATGTCATGGTGGTTAAGTGAATCCATGTATTCCAATTGGATTTTTTTGCCTGAAATCAGCTGAAAAGGCCAGAAACTGGCAATAAAATATCCTAAATTATAGTCCCATGACTACAGAATGCTACAACAAGATGTAAAGTGATCATGAGATCATGAGAAGGTATGCAGCCATAAGAACCCAAAACTGGGTCAAAAGTAATTTTCTATTGTAACTTCAAATGGGTGTTAGATCATTGAGCGAGGTCTACCTATGATGATGATGATGATGATGATGTAATGCATTCTGTTGTGTTACTAGTAGGGGCTGTGAAACAAATGCAAAGGGAAATGCAAGGGGAAGTTGTTTTCATTGTCCCTAGAACAGGGGTGTCAAATTCAATTTCACTGAGGGCTGCATCAGCATTGCGGTTGCCCTTGTGGGGCCGGGTGGGTGTGGCCAGAGTGGGTGCAGCCTACTGGGTGGGGATGGATGGAGTGGATGTGGCCTACTGGGTGGGCGTGTCCAGCTATACATCGTTCATGTCAAGGGTGCCTGTGGGGGCCTGGGGAGGAGTGGGACAGATCTGAGGGTCTCTGGCAGAAGGGGGTGGGACCAGGGCAGAGCCCATCAAGCCGGATATGTGAAGTAGGCGAGGGCCATTTGCTGGCCACTTCCAGGCGATGGTGCATTTCTTCATTCCTCACAAAGGGTGACACCTCCCCAACATGCACCCAGGTGGTGGGGCCGATGTGGCAGGGGCTGGTTCCTTGCTGTTTCCAGATGGCCTTGTGGAGCTAAGACTGAATGCATTTCAGCATAGATGGCCACCACAAAACTGGGCCAGGGCCAAGGCAGCGGGGGCCGTTCCCTCACTTTTGCTGCAGCGGGGGCCGTTCCCAACTCTTTTGCTGGAGACCAGCAAAACCAAGGTTTCCAGCAAACTCTCCCTCCCCCCCATTGTAGACAATAGGATAACAATCATGGTGATTCGTTTAATGACCACTGCAAAAAGTGTCATAAAAGCAGGTTGGCCATTGCTGACCCATTTAACAATTGGCAGGAATTACAACTGTAATTCTGAGGTCAGTTATGGTTGTAATTCAAGGATTACATATATGTTTTATTTTTTTTCTTATTTATTATTATTGGTTTTGTTTTGTACAACTCCAGGAAGCATATATAATGCTCCTGTTCATTTTTGTCACATCTGTAATGCCATGGGCTAGGAGAAAGAAGAGACTGGTCCTAAATCACCCATTCATTTCTCAGGAAAGAATAGAACATACTAAATTTACTGTTAGCAGCTTCTTAACACAGACTCCAAAATAAGCTGGTTTTTTTACAAAATAGTCCACACTATTGTCCTCTCAGCTGCCTTGCTTTCTCTCTCCCACTAACCTACATTCCTCTTTTTCTTTTTGCTATCATGGGATTTGTAGTACTGCATTATATTTTACATAAACTACACATATTCTTCATTTTCATTTCATTTAACTTTGTGCAGCAGCTGCCAAGATGTCATTTTTTTGCCACTCCAGAGCAACAATTTGTGACCAAATTTTTATGTGCTCAGAACCCTTGGCCACACCTGGGGAAATAAACATCTGTTCAAAATCATCCTGCTCAACTCCATCCTCTTGCCTTGGCTCACTCCTTTGTGTATCAGTATTTTTAGGAATAAGGCTGCCTTTGGCACTGCCACCTACTCCTCATTTAACTTCTTTTTATAATCTTATTTGATTCTTAATAAACGCCATTTAAAAAAAAACTTCAGAATGAACAAACTTTGCCAAGATAATTAATAGGTTAGAAAATAAATTGTTTCAGCTGCTATCTGCGAGAGATTCTGGAGGGAAAAAATGATAAAATTATTATTATTATTATTATTATTATTATTATTATTAGTAGTAGTAGTAGTAGTAGTAGTAGTAGTAGTAGTAGTAGTAGTATTTGTTGTGGTTGATGATGATGATGATGATGATGATGATGATGATGATGATAATAATAATAATAATAATAATAATAACAATAATAATAATAATAATAATAATTCTTTCTGCCCAGGCTTAATATTCTCTCTACCACCTTCTATGCATAGCTGAGCAAATACATTATTAGCCTGGTGTAAATTTTAAGTGGTTACTTAATAAGGCAGCACTGGATCCTGTAATACGATGGCAGGCTTATGATTATAATTTAGTTCAAGTTCCACATGCATTTCTGCTTTACCCTTGTGATATAATGTGGATGAAATTGGCAGAAGTCATGTTTGAAAATGAAAGCCCCCCCATTTTTGCTGTAACTCGGGGATGAAAAATCTGCCTAGGCAGGAAGGACGTGGGAATTATCAAGGTTATGGGGCTTCAATTCCCTGTGCCTTTTGCAGCAGGATTGCCAAAACAGAGGAGAGAACAGAGACAGCTCAAGCCACAAGATGGGAAGATGGGAAGAAACAATCCTAGAAAGAGTAACTCCTACATTTTGTAAAATGGTACTATATTATATTACTACATTGGGACCACTTTACAAAGCCTTAATAGGACAGCAGTTGGCATACTGCATCCAATTTTGGTCACCACAATATAAAAAAAGATGTTGAGATACTGGAAAGAATGTAGAGAAGAGCAACAAAGATTATTAGGAGGTTGAAGGCTAAAATTTGTGAAGAACGGTTGCAGGAATTGGATATGTCTAGTCTACTGAAAAGAATGATTAGGGTAGTGGTGCGATTCAAATATGTGAACAACCGATTCTCTGTGTGGATGCCACTTCCGGAAGTCCATTCTGGGCCTGGGCAACAAAAAATTAGCTACCAGTTCTGCCGAACTTGTGCAAACCAGCTGAATCCCACCATTGGATTAGGGGTGATATGATATTTGAGGGGCTGCCACAAAGAAGAAGTGGAGAGGTCAACCTATTTTTCAAAGCACAAGAAGGCAGGACAAGAAACAATGGATGGAAATTAATCAAAGAGAGAAATAACCTTGAACTTGGATTAGAGGACCTCCAAGGTCCCTTCCAATTCTATGTTCTAAGTAGCAATAGCAATAGTACTTAAACTTACAGCACTCTCTAGGTGGTTTGTAATGTCAGCACATTGTCTACAACCATTTGGGTTCTCATTTTACCAACATCAGAAAGATGGAAGGCTGAGTCAACCTTGAGCCCCATCATGATCAAATTTCTGGCTGTGGAATTTATAGGCTGTGAAATTTGCAGGATATGGGCAAAATTCGTAGCTGAAGATTTAATTTGGGGCTTGTTACTCTGATCACTTGTATTACTAAATTCCTCATTTAGTTCATTGTTCAGGTTGTGTACCTTCGTCTACAGGTATAGGTACAGTTATAACTGTAATGGAGCCTGCCCATTACAGTTGTAAGTCACAATGGTTCTAAATTGGAGCACCAACGTGAATGACCCAATTTTATGACCTTTTTTGCTGAAATTGTTAAGTGAATGCCTATGGTTGTTAAGTGAGCCAATGGTTTGCTATGGGCTGATTTTGATGAAAGCAGAAATTAATGCCGTTTTTTGGTAACACTATTGTAAAACACAGTTAACTATCGATGGGACACTGCAAATGGCTGTATATGCTAACTGGTTGCTGAGTGCCCGGAGTGTGATCTCTTCACCAGGGGTGGGGCAACCATCAGAACTTCAAATCTGCATCATAAGTACACTGCCAGGGTTTATGACTTTGAACAGTCACTAAGTGATCAGTCATAAGTTGAGAAATACTTCTAGTTATTGGCATCTGTTTATCAAATTTTAGCTGTCTCTTTAATACCACATTCCCATTACTTTCTCTCCTAGTGGCCCTCATTCCATTTTCTGCAGGAAAGGGAAGGAAAGGAAAGGAAAGGAAAGGAAAGGAAAGGAAAGGAAAGGAAAATACAGTTGTGCATAGCTCTTTTATTTCTGCAGCCTCACACTGAAATATTGGAATGTATACCGGTACTTTTTGTTTTTCAAAGAAGTATTGATTTTATTGTGTTGAACACTTCCAGATACGTTTGATAAGGTTTATTTTTTTTCACTGTGCATCCTACACCCATTCCTTTATGTACTGAAAAAATTTACCCAGAAGGGATAATCAATTTTCTGATTCCCTTTGCTGGCTTAACCAAGCTGCATTAAGTCTGCAAGACACCTGTTATACTCACAGTGCCTTGAAAAACAATGCCAGATTGAGTTATTAATTTTGCAAAAGGCAAAGCAAAAAGATAAATTTGGTTGTAGGAAGTACAGCGGCAGTTATCTTTATTAACCCTTATTTAATCATCCCAGCCAACCAAACAACCTAGAGCTACAGTTAAATATTTACATCTTGCAGGGGGGAGAATGTAGGGCAAAGCATTTCATCTAATCAAATTGAGCAGAGCTTAACATGCCACATTAAATGTTTGCTCTTCGGCGGCAGAGTTCACTCATTCTGTCACTCTAATTCCTGGGCCCAATTTGAAAATAGTCTGTGTTATGTGTTATCTTGGAATATGTTTGCCTACTAAACATATGTTAAACGACCTTATCCCTGAATGTGACATTGTCAAAACCAATAAAAAAAGAAAATAATAAAATAGATATTAATAAACTTTTGAACTGGAAAGATACAGAAAGAAAAAAAGAAGGGAGCAAAAGGAAAAGCTTCCCTTCATTTCCAAAATTGTGGATGTGGTAAGAGATTACTTAAAAGATTTTTTGTTTAGATGCCTTCAAATGAGTTCTTAAGTTCTCATTATTTTGTTGACCCCTTCCTAAATCCTTTCTAATCTAACATATTTTACTATTAGTCATGCCTGAGATATCTATGGAGGAGGAAAAGGTTAAAAAAAATCAATGTAACAGCTGCAACCATGTGATAAAAGTCCTTTTTCATGTGCATCAGGGCTGCTATCTTGATTTTTTTTAAAAACAAATTTCCCCTTGCAGACATCCCTAATCTACACTGACCATAGTCTGTTGGAAAATGTAGTTCAGCAACATCTAAACGATGTTTCCCAAACTTGGCAGTTTTAAGTTGTGTGTGGACTTCAGTTCCCAGAATTCCACAGTCAAGGTTGAGAAACTCTGATCTAGAACAGGCATGTCAAACTGCCGGCCCACGGGCCGGATGTGTCAGGATGAAACTGCGCCCACCCCATTGCCGGCAATGGGGAAAAAGTCATGATACGTCGTGTGACATCACGTGACGTCGCGAGTTTGACATGCCTGATCTAGAAGATCAATAGTTGATTTCCTGCCTTAGAACCCTTTCCCTTTTGACAATGGCATGCCGGCTCCTTTGTTAATCAGACACAATATTTTCATGATTCAACAGTGCGTTCCACATTTCAATTTAAACCTGTACAAAACTCAGGCCCAACAAACCAGAAAAACAACAAACAGCCCTATGCAGGCTGAAAATCCAAGTCAGCTTTTTAATTTGATCATTAGAATCAGGGACTGCAAAATTCCTCTGCATTTTCTTTCTATAAGTTCCTGAATGAAAGAGAATTTGCTTCAGAAATTTATTACAAAGTAAAGGAAATGAAATTAGGAGACATTCCTGAAGGATGGTATGCAAAGTTCAAGTTATGTTGTGTGAAAAACCTTTTTGAGATGCCAAAAAGCTTTTACTACTCAAAGAGGGTAGTCCTTGATTGCAGAGACAAATAACCTAACTCATTTAAAGTGCTGTCCTATAAATGGAAAAAGATTCCATTGACCCAACTAACATTATGGTATTTTTTTAATAGATTTGGGGTTAATGTGTAAGGTCACAGGCCCTTACATAAATTTGAGATACCATTAAAAGTCTAATCAGGCAATTCAAATGGAGGTTTCTTGAGGAAACAGTGATTTAATTGATGAAGTCAAACAGCTGGGTGGCAAACAATCTGGAACGTTGTCAGAGTTGCGTCCAGAAGTGCCACACCTTAGAAAATTAGTAGCCTTGCTTTATAAACTTTGTTAGCCAATCAAAAACAGACAACAGAGCCATAATTTACATCATAAGGAAGACATCAATCATTCCTGTACACTCCCTTATTCCCTCCTTCAGTACATCCCATCTATGTACATGTTTCTCACGCTTGCATGAAATGCTGATTACAGAAGCAAGATAGCAATAATTAGGCTAAACAATTTCTTTTTGTTCCAGTTACAGAACCCTTCATTGTATTTGTGTTTACTCATTGTGGGTTCTTATTATCATCATGCTTGTCATAATCCGGGCTGAGTGTATTGTTTTATGTTTTTAACTATTTTTAATCTTGTTTTAATTTTTAAAGCGTCCCTGAGTCTAAACTGTACATTTTATATAATCTAGAGTCTATAGGCAGCCATAAAAAATTTAACATCATTAATAATAGCTTAACATATGCATGTTCATAGATGTAACAGTATATGAGAAAGACCTTGAGAGACAGGCAAGAAATGCTGCCTAGGGATTTGGTCAGATAGCAGAAGGTATAGCTCTCAGCAACATAATGAGCAAAGAAAGACGCTTATAAGCAACCCTCCTAACTTCTCAAACTGTAAAGGAGATGGCAGGAATTTGTACTTTCAGACTTGCAAGTACTTACAATAAAGTAGAATTAGTTCATTTTGTCATTATTTCCTGTCTGGTCCACTTGGGAAGGCTGACGAGACATGACACTGAGACAAAAGTATGAGGTTTTGCTTGCTTGCTTGTTTTGTTTTGAAACACCCAAACTCCACTCCACTCTGATGTATGTGTCTATATATCTGTTTTTCCTTCCTCCCATTTCGAAGGGTTCACTGTTGGGAGCACTTGGTAAAACACTTGATTGCAAAACGTTTCAGGCTGAGATGAATGGTAGTGGGAATGCTGACACAGCAAAGCTGATCTTAAGCATTAGCACAGTGTTAAATGGATTTTGAGCTATCCCAGCGTAGCTCTGGCATGATAAAGAAGCTCTCCCTGATGGATTGTTAGTGGTGCCCTAACTCTTTACAGGACGATAATATTGACTTCACATTAGATAAACATGAATCTTCTAAACAAGAAGAGAACAAACCCGAATTGGTCTCTCCGTTGCTTCTCACTGTTAAAAGGCAGGCAGGACACAGTCTGTAGAGTTTAATTTTAACTGTAATTACCTTTCCCAGTAAGGTGCAGTACAGTAACAAATGACGCACAGCGCTGTAACAGAGGGTGCTAAAGAGAGACTTGGAAAGGTCAAGCCCCTTGCCTAGACAATTTTTATTTTTAAGAAAATCCATTAGTGCCTACCCACCACCTTTAAAGAACCTTCAGGTTTTTCAAAGAATGGTGGTGTTGGGGAGAGAAACAAAATTAATGTTCGATAGGCTTAAATAGTGTGGTTGAATGACATGACAGAATAGAGTACTGGTCTATTTCATTTCCAGGCTCCCATTTTTCCAGACATAGCCTGAACACATTCCCAGGATACCTACAGCAACACTTGACATATTTTTGTAAAACCTACAGCCCTGGTTCAAAGTTCCTATGTTGATAACTTAGAGCAGATAGAAAGTGTGTGTGAGCATCATTGATACTACATTCTTCCTGTCCTTTCCTTTTCCAAAGCCAAATCTTGATGGCAAATATACTTTTCCCACTTGCAAGAAATCTTTACATAATTTCAGATCTCCTCTACAAGAAGTCAGTTCAATGCCATTGCTTTGCCCTCAAGCCGCTGAAGGGTGAAGAAGGGAAGGGAAGGGAAGGGAAGGGAAGGGAAGGAAGGAAGGAAGGAAGGAAGGAAGGAAGGAAGGAAGGAAGGAAGGAAGGAAGGAAGGGAGGGAGAAAGAAACAAAATAGTAACTTTATTGTCACTTTAAAATGACAATGACATTAAAATGACATTTCATTACATACAGCTCTCAAAGGATCACCATCTCCAATACACACTACATAAATATGACAAAAATAAATAAATACAGAATTATGCATATACCCACATATATTATAAGAGAAACAACACAGTCTAGTTCAGATTATGTATACATGTGCGTGGCGAAAAAAACGAATCTTGCGAGTCTACCAAATGGATGGCATAGGAGACAAAGCTATTAGAGAATTGGGTAGTCCTGCTAAAAATACTTTGAAACCTCCTCCCAGAGGGGAACAACAAAAACAGACCATAAAGTGGGTGTGTGGGGTCTGTAACAATGCTTCAGCAGTATCCTGAATACCACGAAGCAAGCTTCCTATAATCTTCTAGGCTGTCCTTACCAATCTCTGTATGGACTTTCTATCTGAGGCACTGCTGCCATCAAACCAGACAGTGATGCAGTTTGTTAAAATGCTCTCAATCGTGGCCAGGACAGAAGGAGAAAGATGTGCTCTCCTCATATGACGCAGGAAATGCAGATGCTGGTTTGCATGCTTCACTAAGGATAAGGTGTGGAGAGACCAATTCAGATTGTTAGTTAACTGCACTCCCAGATCCTTAATACTGTTGATTACGTCCATAGCTCCATCCTTGATACTGAGTGGAGTATGACTATGCCAGCTCTTTCTAAAATCTACAATGATTTCCATTGTTTTATCAATATTTAGAACCAGGTTACTTTTATTGCACCAGTCCACCAGAGACTTCACCTCTTCCCTATAAGCATCTTCAACTGCCATCCTAGATAAGACCCATCACTGCCATGTTGTCTGCATATTTCACAATATGATTCATAGCAGATTTGGCCCAGCAATCGTGGGTCATCAAGGTGAACAGTAGCAGACTCAGGACACAGCCCTGTGGGGAACCCATACTCAAGGAGATGGAGTTGGAAACTTTCTTTCCAACTCGCACAAACTAAGGCCTATCAATAAGGAAATCAAGTATCCAATTACATAAAGGAGTATTAAAACCTAATGGGCCCCAGTTTGTTCACCAGATGCTCAGAAATGATTGTGTTGAATGCTGAATTAAAATCCACAAACAGCATTCACACATAAGTATTCTTCCCCTCCAGGTGCACCAAGCTAAGATGAAGCACATAGGAAAGTGCATCTTCTACAGAACGATTCTTCTGATAAGCAAACTGTAATGAGACAAACCATATAGTCCTTTACCAATCTCTCAAAACACTTCATCATAATGGAAGTGAGGGCAACTGGATGGTAATCATTAAGGCATGTGATTTTAGATTTTGGGGGCACTGATACAATGACTGCAGTCTTAAAACATGATGGAACCACAGCCTGATGCAACGAGAGATTGAAGATGTCTGTGAGAACAGTGGCTAGCTGGTCTGGATACTCCTTAAGTACTTGCCCAGAGATATTATCAGGATCTGCAGCTTTCTGAGTATTGACTTTCCGCAGGACCTTCCGAATAGCAGTTGTATCAAGCTCATCAGGAAGGGGAAGAGCCTTCCTTGCTGGAATGTTGTTTGTGGCCTCAAACCATCCAAAAAATATATTTAGCTTGTTTAGAGAGTTTATGTCACCCTTACGTGTCAGGGATACTGCCTTATAATCAGTAATTACCTGAATACCTTGCCACATACATCTTGGGTCCATAGGATCCTGAAAGAAATTCTGCACTTTCTGACTGTAGGCCCACTTGGCTGATTTTATAGCATGCCTCAAATCAGCTCTTGCTATTCTAAGTGCTGCCACATCACCTGATTTGAAAGAAGTGTTTCTAACCTTCAACATTTCATGGACCTCCTGTGACATCCAAGGTTTCTCATTTGCTCACATGATAATAGACTTAAGAACACTGATATCCTCCATATATTTTTGGATATAAGCAAACACAGTAGAAGCATACTCATTCACATCCATATGTTTTGCATTCACTGCAGCCTCTTTAAATGTTCCAATTTGTGCGCCCAAAACAGTCTTGTAGAACTTCCATAGCTCCTGCAGGCCACACTCACTTGTTTTCTAATTGGCCTCTCTCTAATTGACAAAGGTTTATATGCTGGCATAAGCATCACAGAGAGATGATCTGAGGAGCCAAAATGAAGGCAAGGGGTAGCCTTAAATGCTTTCTCAATGTTAGAGTAAGTTGAATCCAGAGAATTCGCACCTCTAGTAGCAAAAGCCACATATTGATGGAGATTAGGGAGGGCTACTTTCAAGTCAGACTGACTGAAATCCCCTACCACAATGAAAAACCCCTCTGGGTGGATAGTTTGCAAGTCACTGAGCACTCAGGGCTTCATTTTGTTGGCTCTGGGGGGAATATACACAGCTATAATTAAAATGACAGTGAATTCTCTTGGCAAATAAAAGGGTCTACGTTTCACAGCCAAACACTCAACATCAGGAGAGCACTGGCTAAAGATTACCTTAGCACTGGTACACCATCTCTCATTAATATAAATACATACCCCATCACCACAGGAATTTCCCCTCAAACCGCTGTTCCTATCCAGCCGAAATGCTGAAAAGCCCATCATACTGATAACATTGTCTGAAACAGATGACTTTAACCATGCCTCTGTCAGGTTTATAGCACAGCAGTCTCTCACAAAGAAAGAAGGGACGTCCTAGCAATGCTTGAACTTTGCCCCAGGTAAGAACAATGGAAACCCCGTTATATAAACAGGGAGCAAACACACACTCACTACCTCTGATAATGTTACTTATCAGGTAAAGGGAGTCCTTGATTTACAACCGGTTGCTGGGCCATTCAAAGTTGCAGCAGACTTCCCAGATTCCTTTAATGACCATGGTGTTTACTTAACTAACCTCCCCGCAAAAAGAGTTGTAAAATCATGTGTGGTCCTGTGGTCACCCACTTAACAACTGCCACAATGTATATTCGTAATTCCAGATTCAATTAGTTGAGGATTACCTGCAATAAAATGTTTGAAGGCAAACAATTAAGCTTAGAAAGCACTAAGGACTCCATAATGGAAATGCTGCCTCACTTATTTTTGGAATATTTTTCACTCAAGCACTGCTCTGTCACAATTGGCATACATAGCCGCAGAACTGGGCTCCTAGG
This sequence comes from Protobothrops mucrosquamatus, assembly GCF_001527695.2. Classification (NCBI taxonomy): domain Eukaryota; kingdom Metazoa; phylum Chordata; class Lepidosauria; order Squamata; family Viperidae; genus Protobothrops; species Protobothrops mucrosquamatus. The sequence goes on from NW_015386438.1 coordinate 591,062, forward strand.
CTCAAATGTTTGTGGTCACAAATCCCCTCTTCCCAATGCCATCATGGTCTGTATGTTCGACCTTCATTTGATGTACTCTCCTAATCCAACTGTGTCAGAGAAAGGATTCTCACTATAGTTTTTTTGTTTATGGGCAATAAAAAAATAAAAATGAGAAAAAAATGAAAACGAAATGAAATGTCCATTGTATTATAGAGGTGTGTGGTCAGAAGTTTCAAGGTTTCACCTCTGTCCTATTTGAAGATAATGAATATCACAAGACAAATAAATCCAATTTACAAAAGGCATGCAATGTGCTTGTCAAATGACAAAATGCTGTGGGCATTCTATAGTTAAATAGACTAGTAAAATTTCTGCCTTGGGATTAGATTTCATCTTCAAGAAATCAATAAGAAAAACCTTCTGAAAAACAGTCTTTACCAGGGCTTTTTTTGTCATAGAACGCCCAGAATGGAGTTCCGGCACCTTTTTTGGATGGAACCTTGTAGAGTAGGCAAGCGGGTTGCATGACATGTGTGAGTTCCACCCCCCCCTTTTTTTTTTTACAAAAAAAGCACTGGTCTTTATTAAGTAATAAGAAAAATAATATTTAACCATTTTTAAAGGAATTTGGCATAGCTACCAAGTGGTCTTGATTGTTCCTTGATAGGGATATTGTTTGTTTCTTGATTGTTGGTCTAATGTTAATCTTGTTGTTAATCTCTGATCATCTAGGTGTTGAGTTTCATTTTTGGCTTTTTGATTGTCTTGTTGGTATGTTGTCTTGAATGGTATGTTATTCATCTGTAGATGTCCATCTAAACAGAGGTTTTATTTAGAAGCCTAGGGATAAATCTCTACATAGAGAAAAATGACTACCAAGACCACTCCCATCAATACTGACAGGGGAAGTCACTAGTATATAAAATGAAAGTAAACCTCACTCCCTACTAACGCTAATGATACCACCTAGTCTGAAAAATCTGCAAGAAAATGTCCAAGTTCAGAGAGCACCAAGAACTCTGAAGTTCAAGCCTGAACTAGAAATATTTTCCTCTATTAGTGTTTAAAAAGCCAATGAATGTTGGGAAATAATAGTAAAAGGTGATTCTGGGAAAGAAGGATGGTATAAAATAAGTAACTGATTAAATGCTGCCTCTTTGATCTTTCAAAAGATCTTTCAAAATTGTCTTTGTAGTACTTTCCCATCATAATTTCATCCCATCATTGATCTCGTTAAATAAAGGATGTGCTGCATTCAGTCAAATTCTTCATTTTTAAATAACAACTTTTTTTTTCTTTTTAGCTTTATTTCTTCCTAGTGTTTATAGGGTTCACTTTTTTGGAGGATCAACCAAAGTTGACCAACTGGCTTGTTACCTGTGTCTGGAATCATGGGTTGAGAGAGAGTGGATTGGCCCAAGATCATCCCAGATGGCTTTGTGTCTAAGGTGGAACTAGAACTCAGTCACCTACTTTTTAGCTTATTGCCTAGCCCTAGACCGCTAAAAACTGGCATCACATGTATATTCTATTTTGCAAAACTCAGAGGAGAGAGATTGCCATCACTGTCCACCCCACTACTAATCAATAAAACAATTTGTGGTTCAGTGAACTCTTAAAAATTCTCCTAAAAATATAAAGTGTTCAGAGACCACATTTTGCCCTTTCTTGACATGAGGTGTCTTGAACTAACAGGCATGACCTGATAACTTGCAACTACTTTTTCTTCATTTAGTGCATTTTAAAACTGTGAGACTTGAAGTATTTCCCTTTCCAAAGAACATGGGAATTAACGGATAGTACATCAGGAGGACCACAGGATGGGAAAGTCTACTTTAGAAATCCTCTGAGCAGCATGAGAAAATCTATCAGAATAGCTCTATAAGATCGTGTTTGAAAAGACATGGCTAAACCTATTGTTATGGGGAAGAGAATATAGTAGAAAATCAAGCTAAGATTCAATTAAACCTAAAAAGAAAAAGTGAAGGGGTGGGAATTAGCTTTTAAGCAGTGCCCAAGTAAAGCAGCATAAAATGCTTCATGGACATTAATTAAATAAAGTTTCCATCACCTTTGGGAAGTGAAGATTATTAAAACGCATCAAGAGACACAATAAAGTACATAGAAGAATCGCATTGCTTTGTTATTAAATATTGATCCATGTAGGATCAAAAATCCAAGTATAAAGGGAGAGAGACTAGATTTTTACTGCTTGACAAGAAGAATTCCACTAAATACAGACAATAATATTCAGCAGATAAGGAATAGATATCACTGTTTAATTATGTTCCAGGTTCTACCTTAGGTATAACAGGAGAAATGAGAACCTATGAGCGATGGGGAAATGACCAGTTTGGCTAGGGTAGATAACATGGGAATAATTATGAGCAATTTTTACTGGTCATATATATTCCTTAAATTTCTGGAAAAAAATTCACAGAATGGCAAAGCTGTTTCTTTACACAATTGATCTAACACAATTCTTCCAGGCTAAAGGACACACCTTTGAATGGTATGCTGGAGCCATCACAATCCCAGTAATCTATGGGGCCAAGTTAAAAAACAAATTTCCCTTTATTTATATTTCAATAAAAAATATGGTTGATACATAGTAATTTATTCCTCCTGATAAATTTAAAAATTACAGTTTGGTAAGAACTCTGTAAATGCCTTCAGATTTACTCTCTTTATATTTTCAGGGAACGCATGAAATTCCGGCCTCTGCCCCCTTTGTAAAATTATATTTATCCCTATTTCCTTTTACATTAGTTTCTTATAGAAACTTAACATATCAAATAGAAAGGATTAGCTAGAATTTTGATCTCTGAAGTATCAGTTGAGTATATTCAGGGAATGGGGATTATTTCCCCTAATATAGGCCATTCCAACTGCAGTCTGATATATTATCAACTAGCATTTGATTCTTGTATTTGACTGGCTCTGCTTGGAATCAATTAGACCTTTATGGACGAACAAGCCTAGATATGGATAGGTCTCTGCAGTTTTCCTGATAAAACTTCAGAAGTAAGAAAATAACAGAGTTGGAAGGGACCCTGGAGGTCTTTGCAAATGCCAAAAAAGCTAACACAGTTCTAGGCTGCATTAACATAGAAGCAGAATCAAGATCATGTGAAGTGTTCATACCACTTTATAATGCTTTGGTAAGGCCACACTTGGAATACTGCATCCAGTTTTGGTCACCACAATGTAAAAATCATGTTGGGACTCTAGAAAGAGTGAAGAGAAGAGCAATAAAGATCACTAGGGACTGGAAGCTAAAACATATAAAGAACAGTTGCTGGAATTGGGTATGTCTGTTTAATGAAGAGAAGGACGAGGGGTGACATGATAGCAGTGTTCCAATATCTCAGGGGTTGCCACAAAGAAGAGGGAGTCAAGCTATTCTCCAGAACACCTGAGAGCAGGACAAGAAGCAATGGATGGAACGTAATCAAGGATAAAAGCAATCTAGAACTAAGGAGAAATTTCCTGATAGTTAGAAAATTAATGAGTGGAACAACCTGCCTCCAGACGTTGCTCCAACATTGGAAGTTTTAAGAAGAGATTGGACAACCATTTGTCTGAAATGGTATAGGATTTCCTGCCTGAGCCAGGGGTTGGACTAGAAATTATCCAAGGTCCCTTCAAACTCTGTTATTTTAGTCCAACCCCCTGCTCAAACAGGAGACTCTATACCATTTCAGACAAATGGCTGTCCAATCTCTTCTTAACTTGCTTGCTGAGAGAGAGGGACTGGCCCAAAGTCATCTAACTTCGTGCCTAAGACAAGACTAGAACTCATGACCTCATGTTTTAACCATTACACCCAACTGAATCTGAATACTTTTTATTACAATAGCCTAATGCACTTCCTAAAGGGGCATCAGGTAGTAATTTCAGTTTTGAGTATTAAACAGTTGAAGAGGTGCACAGCCCTCAACCTACAAAATTCTATAAGGATTTGTCTTGGCTCTTGTCTGTTCAGCATTTATAAAAGAAAATCAAGTTTATCCTGTGATATGGCATAGTTATCAGTTTTGGTATCAGTTTGGAAGCCCAATCTGAATGAGACAAAACAAACATGGTGAAAAGATTATGGTAACATAGCAGTAGCTATCTTTGATAAAATAATAGTACTGATTCTTAAAAAAACCAAAATCATAGTTTGTTACTTAATGTAACCTTACTCCTGGGTGGTTAGATGATGGCAGTAGCAGGAAACAGTAGTGACTTTTACCATCTTAGGCTATTGTGGATTTTTTCCTTGAGAGGTAGACTTGTCTAGGCTAATCTGTGTCTTATTATTGAAACTACATACTGTAATTAGGATGAAGCTGAATATATTTGTTTTCTGAGGTTTTCGCAGGTGTTTGTATGTAGGTCTTTGGTTATTCGGGTTTTCTCCCGCGTAAAATTGGAAGTGTCTTGGCGACGTTTCGACGAAGTCCCATTCGTCATCTTCAGGCTGGTGTTTTCAGGCTAATGATTTCAGTCTTAATTCAAAAGATATTTCTTGATCTTTAAAGCCCTAACAATATTTTTATTTAATGCTCAGAGCCTTCCTTATTTTTTTTGTGACACTATTTTTAAATCAGCCATAGCCCCAAAGAATGCATTTCTCCTATTTAAGCATTGTATTGTGATCCAAGATGCAGCGCATAACAGATGGATATGCCTAGATCTGACTGGGAACTATTCAGAATAACTTATTCTGGAAAACACACATGGGATGAACAACCTGCACTCCTCAGCATAATTTTATGCAAGTCTTGGCCTTCTATTAAGGTCTCTGTATGAATGAGAAAGAGAAAAGATTATATAAAGAAGAGTTGTTGCAAAGAAAATTAGAATTGTCACCCCTTTGAGCTCTAAACATATTTTGTTGTTCAGCCTCACCCTCAATAATTTATCCTTAAAGAAATTAAGCTATCAACAAGGAGAATTTGATATAGAAACTGAAATGTCAGGAATAGGTCATGTAACCTGTATGGAACGTGTGATGACAACTACTTGGTGTTAGGCTGAAGATAAATTCTCAGAATTTTTTTGCTGTTATGAAGAGGGGAGAGGAAGTAATAACATCAAACGAAGATGATGGAGAACATCATGCCCTTGACATTTACATCTGTGATGCAGTTGACTGATTAGAGAAAATTTTTCTTGGGTAAATATAAGGGGGATAGCTATAAAATTTCATCTCTATGGTTACTACCATTTTGAACTATTCCACCAAAGAAAACCTCATGTGAGAATTTCATTTTCTCCCCTTATTTGGGAAACATCCTAACCTTCTTCACCATTAGCAGAAGTCTCTTTTTCAGGATAAAAATGTGAAACATTCTCACTTGAACTATTTCATATAGGAGAGAGACAGTCAGTCAGTCAGTCAGACAGACAGACAGATACCTTTCCTTATGGAATTTGATTACTGACCCCCATTAAGACTTGAAGGACAGGTTGTCTTCAACATGGGGGAAGGTGTGTGTATGTGTGTGAAACATCATTGAATTTTTATTTTATTTTTTCTGTAAAAGCCACCAACTGACAGAAACAAAATGGATGTCTGGATCAATGACATAAAAATAGTTGTCACCTAGTGATTAGCATAGTATTACTTGCAATAATCTCCTTCAATATGCTCCTTGGAGGAGAATGTTTGATTATTTGAACACATCAGAATGTTAATTACAACTGGAGCTGCTTTTCAAGACTCATTTGTATTTTTACATTATATGACATTTGAAAGCTTGAGGTAATTTTCGACACCTTATTAGGTGTTTGAAATTCAATTTGTACCCTTAGCTTCAAACAGCAGTCTTCTTAATTTAGCGCCTCTTTAGCTGAATGGGCTGGATATGAAATAGTCATTAGGGAAATCAAGCACAGATAGAAAACCTTATGGGAGTTTGCCCATCTGTCCCCTTGAAAAGGGAAAATAATAACATATATTACAGTCAGTACACATAAATATGGTGCATTCAGCTTATGCTTCAGCTACAAAAGAATAGTTTAAAGGGTTGGAAGATTATTTTTTTCTAAAACTATTTTAAAAAATGTCACAACCTCAGCATTATGTAAACTCTGATGGTGAAATTATAATGTATCTGAGACATGATGGAACATTGATATATCAAATTACTTTAGGAGGAGCATCCTATCTATAGTTCTTTCATAGTAACATTTGTTCACTTTTCTGTACCACCACCCCAATCAATGGCTTAGAATTGGAAAATCTATTAATTGCACTTTTACTCCATGTCTCATTTTTCCAATATTCAGTTTATTCCTGATTCCACATCAGGTGGTGATTTTTCAAACACAACACATACCACAATGTGAACATTTTCGTGTACATTTCCTCTGATATTTGCATTTTGATAACTATTTTCCTGACTTTTTGAAAATTTATTTTTCACCTATAATTTTACTAATCTAATATATTAATGCAGTTGCCCAGAATGTCAGCAGTTTTATATTTGGTTTGCTTTGCTTTTGTGATGCCTGGCTCCTTCTCCTTATTTTTTAATTTGCAAAGTGGTCTGCAAAATTTGGAAAAATATGGAATTTTTAAAGTTTATGTACACACCGAAGACTATTAGATTTAGAAGCTGTCTAGAGTGTCTCTAGGTAGCTTCTTTTTAAAATAAAAAAAATGAAAAAAGATGTGTAAGTAAATATAATTTGTCCTCAAACATATCTGTGAATAGAACTGCCAAACATAGAAATGTTCTGCTTGAATTGTATATTTTCCCTTGCAAAAATGACAGGGTGGAGTGGAAGGGTAATTAGCAGGACAAATGTCACTGCTGGGGAACTGTATTCAGCTTGATAGGTCAGCCCATGGCTATTCTTTAAATTGTCTTTGGAGACAGAAATTCAATTAAATAAATGAAAATGTTGAAATGTTTCTATCTGAATTCTTTAAAAATAAAACAGCCACAGAACTCATAAAATAGAATAAAATGTGGCTGCCATTCAGTTGCTTTTGGTGCCCAACTGGAATTGTGGCAAATTCTTTGGGAATGCAATGCAAAAACAATATGGATTTGCCCATCATTTGCCCTAGGTTTATGGCTTAGTGTTCTGAGCTAACCTAGCCAAATGTCTGCATGCAGAACAAAATGATGGCTTATTGTGATGTGTGAACTCTGCCACTAATAAGCAGTAAGTCCACACCATTTTATGTGAGAGATGTTACCACCATTGATTTTTTTGGCAGCTGCCAAAAAAAGCCAACACAGTTCTAGGCTACATTAACAGAGGAGTAGAATCAAGATCACATGAAGTGTTCATACCACTTTACAATGCCCTGGTAAGGCCACACTTGGAATACTGCATCCAGTTTTGGTCACGATGTAAAAAAGATGTTGAGACTCTAGAAAGACTACAGAGAAGAGCAACAAAGATGATTTGGGGACTGGAGGCTAAAACATATAAGGAACGGTTGCTGGAATTGGGTATGTCTAGTTTAATGAAGAGAAGGATGAGGGCGGACATGATAGCAGTGTTCCAATAACTCAGGGGTTGCCACAAAGAAGAGAGAGTCAAGCTATGCTCCAAAGCACCTGAGAGCAGGACAAGAAGCAATGGATGGAAACTAATCAAGGAGAGGACTGGACAACCATTTGTCTGAAATGGTATAGGGTTTCCTGCCTGAGGAGGGGGTTGGACTATAAGATCTCCAAGGTCCCTTCCAACTCTATTATTATTGTTATTGTCATTATTGAAGCAATCTAGAACTAAGGAGAAACTTCCTAACAGTGAGAACAATTAATCAGTGGAACAACTTGCTTCCAGAAGTTGTGAACAGTCCAACACTGGAAGTTATAAGAAGAGATTGGACAACCATTTGTCTGAAATATCTGAGCAAAGGGTTGGACTAGAAGACCTCCAAGGTCCCTTCAAACTATTCTGTTCTATTCTATTCTGTTCTGTTCTGTTCTATTCCATTCCTGTTCTATTCTATTCCATTCCATTCCGATAGCAACTACTCCTTCCTTGGTCTGCAATTATTCCCTGTTCAGAGAGAAAGTGGAGTGTTCTTTATTCAAATTTTAACTTTGTCATAAAATTATCTGGAATTTTATCTTTATCTCCCCCAGACCTCCATCATTCTGTATTGATAGAATAGTATCTCACTTTCATATGGACTTTTTTCCCTTTCAGAGCATAAGTTTGGCCTAGAACTATAAAGCAGAGACACTTGCAAACAGAAAGGTAAGGATCTGGTTAGCTTTTTCCAATGCTTGAGGGGCTCTCATAGAGAAGGGGTCCACCTATTCTCCAAAGCACTCGAGGGCAGGACAACAAATAACAGGTAGAAGATCATTACAGAGAAATTCAACTTAGAGTTAAGGAGAAATTTCCTGACAGTGAGAACAATTAATCAGTGAAACGGCTTATCCCTGGAACTTGTGGGTGCTCAATCACCGGAGGCTTTTAAGACGAGACTGGACAGCCATTGGTACAGACTGGTATGGGGTCTCCTACTTGAGCAAGGATTTGGATTAGGGTTAGGGTTAGGGTTGAGACCTAATATATAATAATTTAAAAATCAAGGATTTTAATTAACATAATAAAATCTAATATTAACTATTAGAATAGAAAGAGTGAATGGTGAAAAGAAGGAAAAACAGAAAAAGAGAAAGAGAAAGAAAGAATATAGTAAAGAGAAAAGAGATGTATAAAGAAGTGACTTCCAAGCTTCTTCACGAGTATGAACAATTTTTGTATCTCTTCATCCCTCTTAGTTTACATCTAAGATCTCTTCATCCAACATCCCATTTCTTATCTATAGACAATTCTATAAAATATCGTTTTTCAGTCATAATGTCATCAGAAAGTCTATTAAGAGTTGCAAGAAATAACAACATAATGTTTTATCCTGGGTCAAATAAACCAACTTTATGTTTCTTTTTTTTACTTCTAGCATGCGGGACTGTTCAATGATATAGAGAACCAGGGAGTATCTATTCTTCCAATCCCTTGAGCACTTAGAACAATATAAATGCATCATTATTAGGATCATTACCACTATAATCATAGAAGTATCAAATACTATGAAAAACGTTAATGATCTTTAGGGGATAAAATAGTCCTTTTTTCAAGCAAGCCTAATGTAAAATTTGGATGAAAAAAATGCACATAAAGAAGCAAATTAAGAGGAAACTGTTTTACAATGGTTTTCATTGTATCTGGTTACTGATCAGTCCTACTATTGAATTACCAATTGATTTCTCAATCTATCCATTTAGTTGTCTAAAAGTTCAATAAATCCTGTTCACAATTAAATCAACTATTTGCTTTAAATTAACCATTGCAGAAAACACAAGAAATCACTACATCCTAAAAAAGCCCACAAACGTTTTTTAAATATGAAAAAAGAAATATCTAACGAAAAAAAAATCCTATTAATATTTTGTTCATATCCAGATTTTAAAATCTGACCAGATTTCTAGCCTTGTAATACTTAAATCTTCATTTATTGCCATCAGCATAGAAGTATCAACTGGTGGTTGATCTGATACTGGCATTCAAAATGTGGAGGTATTGATTAGTGACTGTAGAAGAAACTTACCAGTTTGGTATCTTCCTGATCTGTTAGGCCACAGTTTCCATCATCCGCAACAGACATAAACTTTGTTGGCTGAGGATGATGGAAATTCTGATTATAACATTTATAGATGTTATAAATGATGTATCTTCTTTTATTTGTTGGCACTCTCAGAGTGGAGAACAATACCTAAAGGTATTAATTTGTTTGGTCCTCATAGCAGAAATCTCACAATTGTGACCTAATAGATCTACAAGAAGTACCAAGTTTAGAAGGGCTGAGGTAGGATATGGAATTCAGCAAGATCCTGCTTTGTTTGCTGTGCCCTCCAAGCATCTGTATTAAGTCTCCTTGAAATCAGCTCATTAGGATGGATTTGGTGAGCACATTCACATTTTGTTTTTAGCAACTGATGTGGAACAATCCAGATATGTTTTACACTTCCCAATAAAGGCTCTGGCCCTTAGACTTCTTGCTAGACCCTGTGCAAGGTCAGCTTCAACTGCCCACTTGAAGGAGCAAATGCAGTGAAACAAAGTTATGTAACATAAAATTATGCAACAGGAAGGTGGCCAAGTAAACAGTAGTATCCTCTGCTATCTCTGACAGTAAAAAAAGTTCAAAACCACCAAGTGAAGAAAATTGAAATAAATTTCCAAGCTAAGGTAAGGAAAAATTGATGTGAAGAATATTTTCAAGAAATTGCAAGATAGCTTTTGTACACCATTTATTAATTTAAGTGGCTTATTTTTTAATTTCCTTGTGACAGGGGTATCAAACAAGCAACGTCACATGATGTGTTGCAACGTATCGTGACTTTTTTTTCCATTGCTGTTGTGATTCCTTGCCAGCCAGTGGATCCGGCAGCTGAGTCTGAGGAATCAGATGAGGAGGAGGGGCCTGGAGTGACATTAGAGCTCCAAGACTTACAGTCGGATAAGGAGCCTGGTCCCTCTACTCGTGCTCAGGCTGAGACACAGCTGTGCTGGGAGCCTGAGTTGGACAGTGATGAAGAACAGCTGGGAAAAATCCCAGATGCACGAATGTGCAGGCAAGAGAAGTGAGTAGGACAGAGGAATGCAATGAGGAAGCTCCAAAAGCAAAGGAGAAGGCATTAGGAAGCCACGCCTTGGCTGAAGTATAAAAGGGAAGGTGTGGGAGGTGCTGGTTGCCGAAGGCAACTATTCGTGTTGAGGATTGAGTTTCTGTGAACTGTGTTTGTTTGCCTTGGACATTGACTCAGGTCTGTGAGAATAAAAGGGATTGTTTTTTTCTTGCAGTTCCTGCCTGTTTCTTGGAAGAGGTGTTTCTCCTTGTGAGCATAACAAGGACTCACGTAGGCTGGGACAGAACAATTCCCGGCAATGGGACGGACACAATTTCGGCATGACACATCTGGCCCATGGGCCGGCAGTTTGACAACGATATCCTCTATCTCAGATCCATGTTAAAGTTACTAAATTTTCATGTCACTGTTCAGGGGCTTGCACAGAGAGTCAAATGTCAGGATGACAGCTGCCATCTTGCCATCTTTTCCCCCTGCATGTTACATGTAAAAAAAAAGGAGTGGGGATTTGCTAGCAGAGTTGTAACTTCCTTCTTAACTTTTTTTGACTTCCCTACCTCTGATTCTTTTCTCTTGGGATGCACTGAAATTTTACAAGTCCCTTTCTGGCTTTTTTCTCCCTCTTACTGCATCCATTCCTAGCACAGACACCATATTTATATAAAACGGCTTTCCTAGGCTTTCATCAAAATCTGGGTTGCAAGCTTCTCCCGTGACATTAATTCTCTCCCCTCACCAAACTGCCACATCAATTCGGTACTTTATAAACTATTTCAGGGATCCGATTTATCAGGCCTGACAGAGCCTTGTGCTGAAATAAACAGTCACTGCCTCTGCCGAGCTCGCTCTGTGCCTCCTATTTATCATTATTTAATTCAAGGGCCTAAAATTCTCTGACATTATTAATAGTAAGATGAATCGCTCGAAAACTACGGAATCTGTGACCAACCAGGCTGAAATAATCCATTTTGGAGAAAATGTCTACATGGAATTGCCTTCTCCACTGGGTTGGCTTCTATCATTAGCGGTTCCATATGCATGGATGATGGGGAGCTGAGGCACCAAGTCCCCAAAGAGTTGAAGCCTTCAAGTCTTGCACATTGAAAGTGAGGGGGGAATGAGAAAAAAAAATGAACCAGGAAGTTTGGCCCTAATACATTTATCAGCTGAATTCCAATAGGCTAATTTAATTTTTTAAGAAAATAACAGATTAACTTGTCTAAGGGTTGAACTCTGGGCACTAACTGGACTTGCAAATTCATTCATTCATTAGAAGGACTACATTACTAAGCCGGCTTGATGAAGATAATCAGCTCCCTGGGATGTGTATGTGCTCTTGCCAATATAATTTGCACCTCATTAGCTATATGGTTTCTTCCTTCCCTGTTTTATTTAAATAGGAAGGATTTGATTGAGGGAAAACATTTTGCAAAGGCTCCAGACATGTTATTTATAATAAATGCATGCCCTGGTCTCTCTCATGCTGTTCACTGACAGCATCCAGCATCCATCATAAAAGATCACAGAGGTGAAGCTCGGCTTGAATATCTTGCTATCCCCCTCCACTCGCAGAGCTGAACAGCTGAGCATTCGTTTTGAGAGAGACCATGAGAAATACATCCAATTCATCAGGAATATGATCCTGCTACCAGTTGTGGGTGGCCAATTGTGAGCAATAAGGTGCGTGATTGCAGCCCTGGCTGCTTGGTTGAGAGTTGATTCAAATGCACTCATGCAAAATCACATTCAGCAAAATTGCCCTAGGAAATGCTTTGACATGCCCACGAACAATTCACAAATAAAAATAGGGATAGGGTAGAGTAGCTGCAGGACTGTCCATCTTGGAACTCAGGCGCATTTTCTCAGAATGAACAATTCTTTATTGGACCTAGTAAAGGTTCAGAGGTTTTCTCTTCATTTCACAAAATTCACTTAACTGGGTCAGGATTAATGGATCATGCAAAGAGCTTATGCTAGCAGGGTGAAGAGAGGGACATTTTCAATTCCAAACAACATGGGTGGAATATGTTTTCCTCAGTTCTCAAACTTTTCAGGGCTGTGGTTTGGTAAAGAGGCCCTCCCTAAATAAAAATACTGATTTTATCGGGTCTGGTTTGGCAGGAAACAAATACACATTTACTTTTAACTGCAATTTAATTGATAGAGCAAAGAAAGCAAAAACAGAAATGTTATAATTGAAAACCATTTCATTGGTAAATAAGCAATCATTGCAACAATCAAATTTAAAATATTTTCCCCCAACAGAAAGGATAACATTGCTTAGTTCTGAGTATGTTTTGAAATCTGGGTATGTATGTGATGTGTTTCCCTGAAATTAAGACTGGGTTTATACTAATTTTTGCTCCAAAAGACGCATTAGGGATTATTTTCCAGTTAGGGCTTATTTTCGGGAAATTATGTACTAAATGTGTCCATCTGGCTGACAATATTAACTGGGGCTTATTTTTGAGGTGAGGCTTATATAACGAGCGTCCTGAAAAATCATGCTAGGGCTTATTTTCTAGTTTGGCCTTATTTTTGGGAAAACGCTGTATGTATTTTATTTATATTTAGATAGTGCTCGACAGGCAACCACAACTGGGCCCAGAATTTCTGTTACTAAGCAAAGTGATCGTTAAGTGAATCATCCCCAATGTTACAACTTTTTTGGGGTATGATTGTTAAGCAAATCACTATAGTTAAGTGACTCATGGAGTCTTTAAACAGATCTGGTTTGCCCCACTGATTTTGCTAGTTGGGAGCAAGCTGGGAAGGTTGCAAATGACCATCCAATGACCCTGGGATGTTGCATCCATTGTAAATAGATGCCAGTTGCCAACTGCCCAAATTTTGATCACAGCACCATGGAGATGCTTTGATGATGGTGTGCAAGAACTGGTTCTAATCCCCTTTTGTAGTGCCACTCTTCAAACAATCACTAAATAAATGGTTGTAAGTTAAAAGTAAGTAGTATTTACCTGCCAATCAATGCAGAGATCACTGATGCTACAAACAGACTTCTTTCCAAACATCCACCTACCCAGAAACCTGCTGAATAACAACTTCAATCTGTTTCAAGTCTAGACACAAGAATGGTCCTCTATTGCTCCTCCAGAATGTCACAACATTCCCTGCTTTACAGCTGAATCAAAAGGATTCAATCTACCCATAAAAAACCCAATCAATCCTCAATAGGATAAGGATCTAAAATGGCCAGTGCACTAATTTCCTCCATAAATGGGGGAAGCTCTTTTCTTTGGAATATAGCTGTGGTGCTCCAAAGCAAACAGTGAAAGGCATTGTGGAACAGTATCCTCTGAGCACATATCATGCATTGACTATGTAAACAGTCTGTCCTTGAAATAGAGTGAATATTTGATCATTGAGAATGTAACTGTGATGTGCTTTTCCAACATTTTCACCATATACTAAATAAACATATACCAAATAAATAGTAAGGGGAGGAACCTTGATCATCTACCTCTTCACTTTTTGATCTCCCAAATATCTTGGAGGAAACCCAACTGGAAGAAAGAACACCAAAATCACATTCCCTCTGTATTATTGCCAAGATGACTATATAATTATTTAGATGAAATTAAGATATCAGGTTATGATGCATCTTTTCCCTTCATCAAAAACAAGGATCATGAGGCGATCTGGAAGTTATGTTGAATCAGATCTGAATCACAAGTAATCCAGTGATGTTGCTAGAGCTAAAAAGAGAAAATACTCTTTTTTATAGGTGCATATACAAAAACTGGAACATGGAATATAAGAAGCATGAATTCAGGAAAACTTGCAATTGTCAAAGTGGAAATGAAGCAGACCAAATTGGTTGTCTTAGTAATAAGTGACTTTAACTGAATTTGAATGAGCCACTTTAACTTAACCATTAGGGCATGAATTCATCAGAATTGTATTAAATATGGTACTTAAATGAACAATAATAAGTATGTACTTAGCTATAACTAAATAAACAATAGGATTGCATCTATTACAATTATTGGTTATCCTGCAAATACCCATGTTAGATTAGAAGAAAGTGAAAGCATCGCTGACAGAATGGAAATGTAGGTCTTCAGTCATTTGTCCTAAAGTTGTAGGTGTGAGGAACACTTACATAATGCATTGCAGCATACAAGGATTTGTATTTTTTGGAGTCCTTCATTAAATCTTTGGCGTGGGAAGAAATATCAGGAAAATCAAGGAGAAGGATTTCTGGAACTTCACTGTAAATCAGATTTCAGACTTTATTTTAGCTGAGAATCAGATCACGTAGCACACAACATACCTTCCTCTTCAGCAGAGTTTTGTACCTGCCCAGATGCAAATAAATATTTTAAAAAACTTAAAGGACAAACACATAATTGTAAATCTTATATTTTTATATTTACCCAAGTTAGTCCCATTCCTTCCACAGAACTTGCCATCAATTGTAGAAGATAATTTCTGGAAATATGTTTTAATTTAATTTATTGTTAATAGACAGCACTAAGTAAAGCTATGACTTTCCCACTTATTGGAAATCAGAAGAAATGATCCATCACACATCACACCTTGTCCAATAGGAAGAACATCCTTCATCTATCTTATTTAATAGGGAGCAGGGAGCAGGCTGCCACATTAGCGATTTCAGAACACAACAAAAGGAAGTAGGTGGCTTGGTCCTTATTACTCAGAGAAGTCTATAATGCTTCTTACCCCACAGTAGTTCTGGCAGCCTAAGATTGCTATTGTATTTCCCCGAAAGTAAGGCCTAAACCAACAATAAGCCCGAGCTTGATTTTGGAGGGTGGGCCTAATATAACCCCTATCCCCAAAATAAGCCCTAGTTTTAGGGTGAGGCACACACCTAAAAATCAAACTAGGGCTGCTTCACCCTCCCCGCATCCACTTACCTTGCAGTCAGGCCACTCCTTGCCAGCCCGCTGCTTCTTCTTCTGATGCCTCTTCTGTTGGCCAAGCCTGCATTTCTCAGTCACAGGGCTTTCCGCAAGGCCTGTGGAGCCAAAAACCGAGCTATGGATTGAATCCATAGTTCGGTTCTGCAAGACCTCAGCAGCTGAGCACCAAGCTATGGATTGAATCCATGGCTCAGTACTTGGCTACTTAGGCCTTCTGGAAGTGCCTGACTGCAAAATGCAGGCCCGAATGCAGCTGTAGAATTTCAGCCCCAGAAGAAATGGACCAGCTGGGTGGGGCTGTGGGTGCCGGAGGTAGTTCATTTTGTTCATGCATGTGCACTATCCTTGGTACAACACAGGGGGCAGACTAGCTTTGCACCAGCTGGGTAGTAGCATTTGGAGGATGTTGGGTCATCCGGACTTTCTTCTGCCAACCTTGTTTCCCATCCAGGCAGGTCTGGCGCCAGCTCCCACTTCTAGACCGAGAGCTGCTAGCTTTTCCCACTGGAGTGATTCCAATTGGTCTACTTACCTTTCTACATGATTTTGAACTGCTAGGTGGGTAGGGTTGCCAGGTGTCCACTATTTGAGTGGACAGTCCACTTTTTTCACATTATGTTCACTATTTTTTTTCACAAAATAGTGGACATTTTTTTTTATTCAAAAGCTTTATGATGAAATGGTACGTAATCTAAAGCTGTACAGTCTACTTTTTTTAAACTACTTAACCCCCCCCCCCGCTTGTCCGCTATTTTTTGGAAGCAGACCTGGCAACCCTACAGGTGGGCAGGAGCTAGGAGCAAATGACAGGAGCTCACTCTGCCATGTGGTGCCATGGGCTTGAGCCATTGGAGTACCAACCATCACAGGCCAACAAATCCAGTATTTTTAAACCATGGCACCACCATGCCCCTCTTCTCATTTTATGCAACCCTTTGAAAATAGTCTTTAATCCAGATACCATTTCCTAGAAATTGATCCTTTTTTAGTGTTTTTCATGTCAAATTCTTTTAATGGGGTAATTTTGCTCCATGGTCAATGAATGACAATGAATATCTAAGGCTGAAGCAAATATCCAAGAGGGATGCCTGGATTGTATTGACTACTTATTTTTTACCTAAGACCTTCTTCGTGCCTGTGTAGTCTCCACCACACAGCACATCTCTTCTAGAGTCTAAGACCAGGATTTGTATTTTTTTTTTCTAGAACTTCAAGAGATTTTCCTTCTAGATCTGGTTGATGATTGTCAATGTGGCAATGGAGAGTTTGGAAGCTGCTCCACTCATCTTCTTAGAAAGGTATAGCTGAGATAGTTCCACCTGAGATCATTCAGCTGTTCCTTCTTCCTTATAAGTTTCTGACTATGAACTTGATCATAACCACAGCAGGCAACTTAACCTACAGATAGGAACTGTTTTATCATCAGCCCATAATTGGCAGATGAGCTGGCTGGAAGGAAGGGGCAAGTTAAATTAGGATTCATATAAATAATATACAGTATCTTGTCACATTAGAGAGCCTGTTTGATCTAGTAGTTAAGGCTCCAGCCTAGAAACCAGGAGCCCATAGATTCTAAGGCACAAAGCTAGCTAGCTGGATGGGCAAGTCATCTCTCAGCCCTAGGAACAAGGCAATGGCAAGCTTTATTCTGAATGCAGGGACTTGTCCAAGCAGTCACCAGGCATTAATGCTGACTCGAAGGAAGGAAGGAAGGAAGGAAGGAAGGACTAAAAGAGAAAAGCAAAAATATTGGTTTAATTTTTTTAAGAAACAAAAATCCTTATATAAGAATATGAGTCAAACTGATGAATGGCAAACAACAGGTTTAATACATTTGTTTGGCTTATTACATGCAATAAAATTTCAATAGCATGCTTCTTTTGAAGGAAACACAGATTGAATACAGTTGAAACATTCTATGATGAAGCAGTGCACTAGAAGAACATATTGGTCTAGACATTAATTCATGAACTTTTAAAATTGTGGGCAGTAATACATATACAAAAGACCCTTTTCTCTTGAAGGGAGCAACTCATCAAATTAAATCAGGCTCTTCTGCCCCCTCAAATCAATTCATTAGAACGGCTTTGTTCCCCAACTCAAAATTCAATGACTCAAACTGAAGTAATGCTTCAAACTGGATTACAGCCAGTTCTCTCACACACTTCTAAAGTCTCCTAAAAAAAACATGGAGAATTGAATTCTCCGGTATTGAATTTTGGCAGGAACTCAGTGGTGGGATTCAGCCAATTTGTACCACTTAAGGAGAACCAGGAGCTATTTTTTTGTTGCCCAGGCCCAGAATGGACTTCCGGAAACAGCATCCACACAGAGAACCAGTTGTTCACATATTTGAATCCCTCCACTGCAGGAACTCCAGGTGCTGCTAAACAGGCTTTGTTTGGGGGGGGGGCATTGCTCACTCATAGTCAACTCACCACTAGCACTTTGAATATTCATTTGAGTCCATCAGCAAAAGCAAAACAGAACTAGTTATTAATATCGATGGTTGGCTTATCTTTGTAAATAAGACCACTGGATTTTCAGACAAAGTCCAAGGTCACCCCAACTGTTTTTTATGGATAAGGCAGGATTAGAACTCACAGTCTCCTGGTTTCTAGTCTGGTGCCTTAACCACTAAGTCAAACTGGCACTATTGAACTAGTATTTACTGCACATAAATAAAGTACGCCCTGCTTTAATCCTCATAAATTCAGAATCAAGCCTTCAAACTGACAAAAAAAATCAAGAATCTTACAGCACTTTTTGCAACTAATTGTTTTTATTAAAAGCTAGAAGGTTTCATGAACTGCAGTTCACTATATCAGATGCATGCTGACAAAAGCTTATGCTTTTTATTAACATTTGTAGGCTCAAAGAAGTGCTACAAGATAGACTAACATACTGTATCTTTCTTCTTACAATTCTTTCAAGGTGAAAAAAGATCATGCTTATGCAAGGTGATTTTTAAAAGAATACCATCTTTGGATGGATTTGATAGGCAGACTGATGAGTGGTTGAACTGAATTGAAGCAGGAGGGAATGTATGCCCTGGTTATAACTGAATGAATGTTAACATTATGTCTGATATACAATGTGAAATATTCAGTTGAAGCCTGAGGCCCACCACCTGAAGCAGCAGGTCTACAGGTATGCTTCTTCATTATTTACATATATCCCTATATACAACTGCACTTCATTTTAAAAAAAATCTATTTTCAATGTATCTTAAATTGCTAATTATCTTTTTATATAATTTAGGAAATCCTTAAAAACCATCTGAATAGCAGCTTTGCCAGCCAACTACCAATAACTAATTTTCTCCTCGTTCATAACTCCATATCTAGAACCATACTATAGTTTTTCCAACCTCTCTCCAAAGATATATGTTAGCAGTGGTGGGATTCAGCCAGTTTGCACCACTTCAGCAGAACCGGCAGCTAATTTTTTGTTGCCCAGGCCCAGAATGAACTTCTGGAAGTGGCATCCACATAGAAAACCGGTTGTTCACATATTTGAATCCCAACACTGTATGTTAGGGTTCCATTGGATCTATATGATTTTAGATGTTTACTACTAACAATGACACGTTCACATTCTAGCATCTAGGTAGAATGGTCAAGCCAAATTTTTCCCTGTTCAGCAACCCAAAATCTCAAGTTTGCAATACTTCTAGCTGTCTATCTAAGAGATGTATCTCTTTTAGGTCACAAAGATGGTAGGAACTTTGTCAATCCTTGCCTCCTTGGTGCCCTCAACCTTAGACAAGGCTCCCTTGACATCTTAATACTCACACAATGAGCTTTGGGAGGTAGGATTTTGGCAGGAAACTAAGTTAGAGAAAAGGGTAGCCAGATAGAAACTTTTCATGTTCTGTTTTAATCAAGTTGAAGAATATGCAGATTTTAAAACTTGATAAAGCGCAAGGATTAAGACTTGTTCAGGTTTTCCTAACTAACCTAGTGAACTCCAATGCTTTTCTTACCTAGTCTTCATCTTTCCTAGTCATGTATTCCCAGAAGTAAATTAAAATTTTCATCAGATACCTAGAAATTTAGAAAATGGAAATATATCTCATGAAGCAAAATATTTATAGGATTCTTTACACATATAATAATAACGACTTTAAACCATATAGTACAATCACAGAAAAGTTTTTCATACCACTGGTTTATTATTCATATTAACAGGATGGCCAGTTTAGATGCTCAGGTGCCAACATATATATTTTATTGCTGTTGTTAAATCCAACCTTCTAATACAAATTAATGATAGATAGATAGATAGATAGATAGATAGATAGGTAGGTAGGTAGGTAGGTAGGTAGGTAGGTAATGGATAGATAGATAGGTAGGTAGGTAGATAGGTAGGTAATGGAAGGACAGACAGACGGGTAGCATTTGTGTACAGTCATATGCTATTTTATTAGTGTGTGTGTGTGTGTGTAATGTATGTAATGTCTGTATTTATGTCAGAAGCACCTATAAAGCTAATTGCGTCTGGATTGAAAGTACTTGCCAGTTATACCATTAGCCAGAGGACACTCAATTGCCCAAAGTAATGCAATATTTGGGCAGGCTCCTTCCATATCCGTTGTGTATACATTACATTTTCTGTATCAGAACTAAATTGAAATTACTGTGGAGGAATTTGGTCAGATAAGAACAGGGCTAAAAAGGCAGTGAGAATGATCAAGAGAATGGGAAAAAAATCTTAACAGCAAATAGTACAACCAATTGAACGTTTCCTGTGAAGTCTAGATACCTATCTCTCAAAGAGGTTTTAAGTTTTGGATTCTTGTAGTGACCAAATGGCTGTCCTACATGGTCTCTTCCAATTTTATGAAGTTTTGATCACGTGAACCACTAATATGTGGCACTATCCCAATATCATGTAAAAAATAGCCAATTTCCATATTGTAATCTTCTAGAGGCCAACTGAATTCCCATAAAAAGTGCAGTGAGGGAGAATAATTAGAATTGAAGACTGGTGTTTTTTAGAAACAAGAAAAAGAGCGAAGTCAACGGGATGCATTCATCGAATTATCTCCTATTTGACCTCCAATATTATTGCAAATGAGAGAAAATGCTTTCAGTGCTGTCAAATGAAATCATAATGTGCAGCAAAATGAATGAAAAGCAATTACATTTCTTCACAAGTCTGGATATTTCCTAGCCTGTCCTATTAACTGATGATTTTACAGAGAAAGGTAGGCAAAATTGGATCATTTATTGAAGATGCTTCTCAAATCAGACCTTCAAAATTCCCACTCCTACAGATTAAGTCTTCCTCAAGAGTTTGGCTGTGTTCTTAACAACAATAAGGAGAGATCATTGTCTTCTTTCAGGATGTTTCTTCAATATTCCAGTTTTCCAGTTTTCAGTATTCCAATATTCTAGCCTACAGTCCTGGGACTTCCTAGCGGTCACCCATTAAGTCTGAGATCTTTTCTGAGATCTTCTGAGTTAAGTAAGTATTGTCATCTATTCTACATTAGTGAGAAGACTGCCTTTCAATGCCTAGGTATTATGGTCTGGGGGTGCTTTTAAGACAATCTTGACTTCTGGTGATTATATGGACAGTCATACAATAGTCTTGTTAGCATTTTAGCAGTTTTGGAATTGGTCTGAAGAGTATTGATGTCTCTGAACTTTGATTTTGGAGAAGACTCCTGAGAATATTGTGTGCAGTCAGGTACACAAGCAAATGGACAATCAAACTTGTCAAGCCAGAGGTCTCAGTGTAGAAATTTCCTGACTGTTAGAATAATTAATCAGTGGAACAACCTGCCTCCAGAAGCTGTGAATGCTCCAACACTGGAAGTTTTAAGAAGAGACTGGACAGCCATTTGTCTGAAATGGTATAGGGGTTCCTGCCTGAGTAGGGGGTTGGGCTAATGACCTCCAAGGTCCCTTCCAACTTTATATTATTATTATTATTATTATTATTATTATTATTATTATTATTATTATTATTATTATTATTATTATTATTTCTCCTACTTCAGACACATTATGCAAAAATCTAACTCTAATGCTGGGAAAGGTAGAAGGAAAGAGAAGAGGAAGATCAGTAGGAAGCTGAATGAATTGAGTTACACTGGTGATGGGTCATGCCAGCCGGATGATACATAATCATCACTCAATTACATCTTCCTTAGATTGAGTGATTGACCCAAAGTAATCCAGCTGGCTTTGTACCTAAGGTAGGACTGGATCTCAAAACCTACCACTCTCTAGCCTAGTGCCTTTAACCACTATACCAGTGGTGGCGAACCTATGGCATGGGTGCCAGAGGCGGCACTCAGAGCCCTCTCTGTGGGCACGCACACCGTCGCCCCAGTCCTAGGCCTTCAGCTGGGTTTTATAAAACCTTTTCGCTTTAGGCCTCCGCTGCTGTGTACAAAAAAAAAGGGTTCAATCAATCAGTCAATTTCAATTTCTCACGAGAAAAAAAAAGATGTTGCAAAGTTGGAATTGATTGATTGAACATTTTAGTCCCACCCAGTCTGCTGTTACCATCGCAGCCATGCCCACCCAATGGACCACACCCACCCAATGGGTCACACCCACCCAATGGGTCACACCCACCCAATGGGCCACACCCACCCAGCACCCAACAATGCATAAGTGGGTTTTGGGTTGCAGTTTGGGCACTCGATCTCTAAAAGGTTCACCATCACTGCACTATACCATACAGGCTGTCAATTACCTCAACCAGCATGTATCTCAATCATATATTAAGGGCACAGATAGTACAAGCATTGATTTCTTTCATTTCTAAGCCACTTGTTAATAAAACTTGCATTGGATCCAACAAAGGAAAAATGGTTTCCCTCAGATGATTACTGTATTAAATTCCTCTTTTAACAATAATAATTCAAAGAATGCATTCATTAGCTGAATAGCCAAAAACATACCTGAAATTAACAGCAGCTACTAAGTAAAATTTCACTAAGGAATTGTTCTCAGAGTATCTGAAGAGGGAAAAGAAACTGCTTTGTTACTAATAATGAAACAGTGCTGTGCAGATTATTATCTTGTAATTTTCCAGAAGATGGTAGAGGACAGGAAGACCTGGAGGAACGTTGTCCATGGGATCACGATGGGTCATACACGACTTTGCAATTAACAACAACAACAACAACAACAATTTTTTCTGTCTGGATTATAGGATGAGAATTTGAAATTTCCTTAAATCTTCCTAAATAAATGATCATTTAACAAGATGGGAAAGGAAGTATGTGGAATGCTCTGAATCTCCTGGACTCTGTAGTTTCCTTGAATTTCTTCACTTCATTAAGTTTCAAAGGTAACAACAGAAAGTAAAACATCCTAGTGGACTTTTTCAGATCAAGAAGGAGATGGGATTTCTGAGCGATTGAAATATATAAAAGAAAACAACATCAACATTTCTTCTATTATTGACAGCAATAAAGTTTTCAACAAATGCAGAAGCATTCTTATAATTTTAAGAATCTCCTTACATGGCTATATAACATTAAATGAAATTTGAAAAGAAAAAATACTCACCTATGGGATCACCACTTTCAGGACTTATATAGTAACAAGGGTTACTTGAAGCCATAGCACTTCCACAAATACAACCAAAAATATGGATCATATATGTAGGTGACAATTTCACCATAATAAAAAAGGACCAATTAGAGAACACCCACAGAACCACCAATAACATTTTTAAAGGAATCCAGTTTATTGGAGAAGAAGAAAACAACAACTTGCTACCCTTCCTGGACATCCTTATCAGCAGAGACCACAAACTAGAAATGCAACTTTACAGAAAATTCATGAGGTGCTCCACTACCAAAGCAACAACCCAACCTCACACAAGAGAAGCTGTGAAGGACTTTATTTAGATGAGCCCAAACACACTGCGGCAACCCAGAACAGCAGAAAAAGGAAATAGAACATCTATACAACATATTCTAACAAAATGGATACCCACACAACTTCATCAAAAAGTCCCTGACCACTCAACCCAATACAGCACAACCAACACAAACCCTAAAAAGAATTACACTGCCATACATCAAGAATATCTCAGAAAACACTAACACACTACAACTTTAGTTGGCACACAAGCCAACTAAAGCCCTTCAAAACATCCTAAGCAGACCAAAAGACCCAACAACCCCAGAAGAAAAAACAGGAGTCAACCACAACATACAATGTAAGGACTGCAACAACCACTATGTAGGACAAACAGGCAGAAGACTGGCAGAATGCATCCACGAACACCAACTAGCAGTCAGAAGATATGATGAAAATTATTTAATTTCACCACATATAGACAGATTTAATCATAGTTTCAATTGGGAAAATGTGACCATCGTAGACCAAGCCAAGTCTAAAAATGCCAGGGAATTTCTGGAAGCCTGGCATTCTGACAAATCAGCCATCAATAGTCACATGGACATTAACAACATCTATACCCTATGTAAAAGAGAAAATCAACCAGCCCAAAAGGGAACAAAAAGACCTAAGCACCTTTCTACCAGCAATCAACACCCAGATCAGCATAAATTAACTCCAAGGTTAACATCAGACCAACAATCAAGTAAACAATAACCCCAATCAAGAAACTGCCAAAGAAAAAACAGCAAACAGCCCAACCAAAGAATCTCTAAGACCTTACCTAGTTTGAGTAATGAAATATCTGCAAGAAAACAAGCAAGCTCAGAGAGCATCAGGACCCCTCATACTCATCAGAAAAAGTCCTGTTGGTGACTTGATTTTAAAAAAATGAGTTATACAGGTTGAATTAATAGAAAGGGAATCTGCTAGCTTCCTGGCAGTTTTTCAAGGATCATAGGATTCATCATATTTCTGTTTTAATTTGGAGAGAAGGCTCCAATGGCAAAAAAGGGGGTTTCATACAGTTGCATTATTTTAAAGATACCTGAACTAGGAGGAAAAAACCTTCTTTTAGAAAAAGTTTTTCTGGTGCTGTGCAACACACTGTCTTTTTAATAGCTTCGCCAGGGAACTGTAATCAAATGACAGGCAATTGAATTAATTTGCAAAGGTATGTGACCATACTTAACAACCTTGGCAACATGTGCTGTTTCCTGATTCAGAGCCAAGATTTACATAATTATTTCTAATTTTAAACTGTCAAGTCTGACACCTTTCCTAAGAGTCTGTCTCTGAACTCACATTTGCCCTGATAGGAACTTAGTCTTTTTTCTCTAGCTTTTTAAGCCCACAATCTTTTTTTCATATTTCTCCCCCCCCCCCCCGCAAAATGAAATTTCATCTAGAAAGCAGGTTCCAAATAAAATGATCCATATTGGATCCAGAAAAATCTTGTCTTTCATGTTTCAAGATTCCAGCCCTCAAGGCTGCTGAAGTAGGCTTGATAGTTTTTTCACCTACAGGGCACTCCAGTGCACTAACTTGGACATTTTAGGAATTTTTCCCCCCACTGGTAATCTGGTATAGCAGAAGTGAATCTAAGAGCTTTTTTTGTTTATGAAGATTTTTTTTTAAAGTTTCAACCCATTAGGGAAGTTTTCCAGTTCCAAATACTTAATTCTGTCCCTATTTAGGCTTTCCAGTGTCATTTTTTTTTCTTATATTCAAATTGCCTGGAGTAAAGCTGGCTGGGATGCTCTCAAATAAGCCATACAACTGCAGCCTTTGTAAAATAAGGCTATGTCACAGGGTTGGGTTTTTTTTTTTCTTCTTCTTCTTCTTCTTCTTCTTCTTCTTCTTCTTCTTCTTCTTCTTCTTCTTCTTCTTCTTCTTCTTCTTCTTCTT
>NW_015386438.1:616448-643862 GCF_001527695.2 Protobothrops mucrosquamatus
TCTTCTTCTTCTTCTTCTTCTTTTTTTGAATCACCAATAAGCAGATTGGCCCAGACTCAGTCAACACAAAGCAATTTGAAGAATTGATTGGGGTTTTGATTCTGCCTTCAATGGCTGGCAAGGAGACTTTTAAAAAAGAAAAACTTACAAATTTAAAAAAAAGGATTGTAAATTATAGAATCCCTTTAACTAGCGAAGAAATGAATCCTAATAATAGAACTATTTTCTAGTGCATCATCATCATTCTAGCCATTGCTATCCACTGCAGGATGGAGGCCTCTTCTACATGTTTCCAACCGATACAGTCCTGAGCTCTCTTTTGCCAATTGGACCCACGGTACTTGCTGATGTTGTTGATCCATCTTGTCTTTGGTCTCTTCTGTGGACGCTTTTTATCAAGTGGGATCCATTCTCTGACTGCCTTGGTCCACTTGCTGTCAGTTCTTCTTGTTGTGTGACCATCCCACTTCCATTTCAATTGTTTGACTCTCTTGATGATGTCATATATTTTCATTTGTTCTCCATAAATCTTTTATCTACATTATATTATTTAAAGTCCAATTTCACCAGTTCTATGTCTACTGTGTATCTATATCTCCAATATATTTGTTTATGGCAAATTTGTATTTTTTCTGTTTTCTTTATTACATCTTTTTTTTACAGAATTTGATCTTTTATCTTTGTCAGTTTCTGATTTCTCTTTCTGTTTTGTTAAAGTTTTGACTTTTTCTTACCCTTTCTGTTTAGGTGTCCCTGCTTGGGCTTTTTGATTCTGCTTTTTTCCCCAAAAAATCTTTTCTCCTTCTGAGGGAAATGGCTTGAATTTTTTTTTCCTCTCGCTCCAGTCTCGGCGAAGGTAAAAATGTCTCTCTGTCCCCTGTTTTCTCAGCTGCTGTCTCCTTTCTGGTTGCCTCTTTCTCATCAAGTCTGCCTATCTTTTACTTTGCCCCTTTATTTGATTTCTGGGCTTTTGCTCAGTTTATTCAGCATCTTCCTTGTGAGGTAAGAAACGTAGGGTTGCCAGGTGTCCACTATTTGAGTGGACAGTCCACTTTTTTCACATTATGTTCACTATTTTTTTCACAAAATAGTGGACATTTTTTTTATTCAAAAGCTTTATGATGAAATGGTACGTAATCTAAAGCTGTACAGTCTACTTTTTTTTACTACTTAACCCCCCCCCCCCCGCTTGTCCGCTATTTTTTGGAAGCAGACCTGGCAACCCTATAAGGAAGAGCTCTCAGGCAGCCATCTTGTCTCCCATCTTTCTCAATGTTGCTGTTTGATTGTCACTGCTATTAGATTGGCAGCTGCATTGCCCTGATATTGAGGGAGAGCCAAGGAATGAGTGGGAGGAAAGAATACTGAGGCTTATAATCTGCTCAGGTAATCTGTCCTTTTTGTAGGCAGAACTTAATATCCTGGGAATTCAGTAGCAAAGCTATTCTGGAAGCAAAATTCCTGAGGCGTTATATCCCAAACTTTCAGAACTAAATGCCCAATTATTTGTCAAGCCCTGATTACCTGTCCTTTGCCTTAAGTGCATGCTGTCCCCTTCAATCCCATTTTACAGGGTAAAACAGAAATGAATCAGAAGAGTCAAGATGCTTAAAGAGCCGAACTATTGGCCAAGAAAGGAAATTAAGCCACTTGCTGTCACATTTTTGTTCACATTTCAGCCCTCTTTCCCCAATTCTGGATCCAGATAGATGCATTATCTACTTATAACTGTTTCATCTGGGGTTGGCTTGCCCCATCAGTGCTGGCAGAAGAGAAATGCTACAGGCCCTGTCAGCCCAATTATTCTGGCTGGTGGGGTCCAGGAGAAGGGACTTCTCTGCTGCTCCACCTGCCCTCTGGAACATCTTGCTCCACAGAGCGAGGTTGGATGCAACCCTTTGACCTTCCATAAAAGCCCAAAGACCTGACTCTGTGAATTAGCTTGAGGCTCCAATAGGGAGTATCACAATGGAGGTGATTGATCAATTAACATCAGATCCCACCTCCCTCCATTTTGCTTCCATCCTCCCCATCCTTTAATTGTGCTGCAGTGTTTGACTTTTTTGCACTAAGGTATTTCTGTACGTTTTTACCGTAGTTTATTTCATTATAAACCACCCAGAGTTACCTTGGAGTAAGATGGGCAGCCAATTAATGTTACAAATAAAGTAAAATAATTAAAGCTCTTGTTTGTCTATTTGTAATCTTCAATTTGGCAAAATGGTGCATCATACAGGTTTTGAACCAAGGTATCTCAAAAGGGTTAACTTACAAAATGCCAAGACCCGTAACTCTTGTGGGAATAAAATTTAGAGAAGTTGTGGGTCTCTTCAGTGCCACTGCACAGCTGCTACTACTTCAATGCTGCTACAGTCAACCACGGTCATGTGATTATCATTTACAAAGCTACCTGACAGCCTCCCTCAACTCAATGGGGAAGCTGGCAGGAGGTATAAACTCAGTCATGATTGCCAGTGTTCCCTGCCAGTTCCTACAAGCAAAAATCTTTTGAAATTCCATTTGTTTTTTTATGCATGTCACACATGCAATGCCCTTAAAAAACAAATAGAGCTTTGATTGTACAGTTGTGGCCACAACGTTGATATTTTGGACCACATCCCACAAACAGCCCTGATTATGCAATATGAATGATACCATCAAAAAATTAACAGTCCTAATTTTCCCCCTGAATGTTAAATATCTTGGCTGGAGCACTTGGAAACTCAAAACTGGCAGCTGTTCAATAAGCCATAGTTGACCTAATTAAAGTATCTGCTTAATATGCTTTTTATAAACATCCTTTTATGGTAATAGCTGTCTTTCATGTCACGCATTAAGATCTTATATTAAACTCTATGGGCTCAGTGACCCCATAATGAGGGAGGCAGATCCATGTAAGAGAAATAATAATATATAATGCAAAAGAAAACAAAGCTATTACTACTCTAGTTAGGGGGGTATGATTTTATGAAAATTAATATTTAGCAATGAGTTCTACAAAGAAAGATGAAAATAATATCTAGAATTTGTCCTGAGAAATGGTATAGTGTTGGCTTTGTTGTTATATATTAACATGTGATACGATTGGCTTAGTAAAATTAAAGTTAGGGTTTTTTTTTCTCATGACCCCTCATAGTATATGCAGTGAAAGCCAATAAAACTGAAGAAGAGTCCTGTGGCAGCCTGAAAATTCATAAAATTTGAACCATTTTAATGGACTAGAACTGACAAAATGTTAGCCTTGCAGCACCATACAATATAGCAATTAAATCTATTTAATTCAAATTAATATAATTAATTTCTCAAAAGTACAACAATATAAGAATATATTTTGCCTGATGAAGCTCCTAAAATAAAATACCTTGAAGCACATAATCACCCAATTTAAATTAAATGTTACGTGTTAAATAGCCCAATGTGTCTTCATTCTTATAAATATGGACTGAGCATTTGAGGAATTAAAGTCCAATCCATCTGGAGGGCGTCAGGTTGAAGAATGGATGAGACCCTGTTAATTTCTTTATCCAGTTTCCCTCTACCCAAGGCTGACTTCAGGATGAGACGTGTTTAGTGGAAACACTTTGTATAATGTTTCTCAACATTGGCAACTTGAAGATGTGTGGACTTCAACTCCTAGAATTCCCCAGATTTCCCCAGACAAACTTTGACTTAGTACCTTGATGTTAGTCTCTCTAACAAGTATCTATCACCAATGGTAGCTAAGCCTTAGCATCAAACATGGTACTAAGATGTGCTGGATAAATGAAAGTAACTGCAGAGTGAACCAATTCTTTCCAACATTCAAAGAAGCTTTGCAATGCAATAAAAGTACATGAACTGTGCCAT
Organism: Protobothrops mucrosquamatus; assembly: GCF_001527695.2. Lineage (NCBI taxonomy): Eukaryota > Metazoa > Chordata > Lepidosauria > Squamata > Viperidae > Protobothrops > Protobothrops mucrosquamatus. Next base: position 620,295 of record NW_015386438.1, read on the forward strand.
AGATAGCCACTGTTATAACGTTCTAATTACCCAAGTAGTCAGGAATTCAAATACAATTAACCCTAATACATCATGGAAGCTATTCCCTCCACTCTTTTAGTTGTTTATTTTGTTTTGTTTTATGCGGAGCAAATGGAAAGGATCTCCTAAGCCACTTAGTAGGCAGTCCAAGTCATAAAGTGTAGTACTGAGGCACTCTCGTTCTAGAGAAGAACAAATTTAATTTGCCAGTGATTGGCTTTAAAAGCAGGAGGTCTAACAATGCTCTTCCTGGGTAGCTGTTGCAAAGGCCAAAGTAAAAAATGAATAATACAAACTGTCCCTGGATTTTTAAACAAATCAGGCCAAGCCTTCGTCTTGACTTAAGACAATGCAGTGAGCTGGCCAGATATGTGGATGATATGTAGTTACTAAGGGTGATATAAATCAAATGTAGCTATGAAAAACTCCAAAAGTAGTTTTTACAATCTGGTAAATGATTGGCTAAATGGTAAATGCAGTTCAATTTAAGTAAGTCTGAACTGATGCATACTGGGGCAAAAATCCCAACTTCACATATACACTTTGGAAAATCAAGCTGTCTCTACAATATTTAGGAAAAATATTTTGAAGTCATAGTGGAAAGCTTAATAAAGAGGCTCATTCAGTGAATGACAACTGTGAAAACAGACAAATTCCATGCTAAGAATCACTAGAAAGGACTAAAATTGAAAGTGCCAAGTTTGTAATGCTGTTAGACAACTCTAAGATTTATCTATATCTGGAGCACTGTGGACTGTACTGGTTGTTCATTTTACAAACTATCTAGTAGACCTGGAAAAAGTTGTAGAGAGAAGAAGCAATGACCTTGAAGGGCAGAAAGAAAAGTTGCTACCAAGACTGTGGTCAGATAAAAGGACAGAGTCTGGGGCAGGAATGTGATCTGAATAAAATTCTCAAATAAGACCCTCCTTAGTTTTCACAGAGACAAAGTGAGGAGGGGAGAAATGCATTCACAGAATAATAGAGCTGGAAGGGAAGACCTTGGAGGTCTTCTAGTCCAAACCCCTGCTTAAGGGAGGAGACTTTATATCATCACAAACAAATCTCTTCTTAAAAACCTCCAATGATGGAGCATCCACAACTCCAGTAGGCAAACTGTTCCAAAGATTAGTTGCTCTCACTGTCATTTCTCCTTAGTTTTAGGTTGGAGTTCTCTTTAATGAGCTTCCACCCTTTGCCTCTTAACCTGTCCTCAGGTGATTTGGAGAATAAATCAACCTGCTCTTCTTTGCAACAGCCCCTCAAGTACTGGAAGACAGCTGTCATATCACCCTAACCCTTCTCTTTAATAGACTAGGCATTCCTAGTTCCTTTACCTCAGAAGTATCAAACTGCCGGCCCATGGGCCGATTGCATCATATGAGGGTGTGTCCATCCCAGCTCTGGCAATGCAAAATAAATCACAATAAAGTGACTAAACTAGTAGACCAGCGAAATGCTGTGGACATAGTGTACTTAGACTTCAGTAAGTAGACCATAACCTACTCCTTGGTAAGCTAGAAAATGATGGAATAGACATCATCACCACCAGATAGATCTGTAGCTGGCTGACAAACTATACTCAATGAGTAGTCCTCAATGGCACTACATCCACATGGAGAGAAGTAAACAGTGGGGTACTACAAGGTTCCGTCTTAGGCCCAGTACTCTTCAATATCTTCATCTATGACTTAGATGAGGAAATTGAAGGGGAACTCATCAAATTTGCAGATGACATCAAACTGGCAGGAATAGCCAACATCCCAAATGACAAACTCAGGATCCAAAAAGATCTTGACAAACTTGAACAATGGGCCCTATCCAACAAAATGAGTTTCAATGGGAGAAAAACAAAGTTTTTCATTTAGGCAGGAAAAATCAAAGATACAAGTACAGACTGGGCAAGACCTGGCTTAAAAACAGTAACTGTGAGAGGGACCTTGGAGTCTTAGTGGATGATCACTTGACTATGAGCCAGCAGTGTGCAACAGCAGCCAAAAAAGCTAATACAATCCTGGGTTATATAAACGGGTATAGAATCAAGATCACATGAAGTATTAGTACTGCTTTATAAAACCCTAGTAAGACCACACCTGGAATACTGCAGCCAATTTTGGTCAGCATATCACAAAAAAAGATGTTGAGAGTTTGGAAAAAATTCAGAGAAGAGCAATTAAGATGATTAAAGGCTTGGAGACTAAAACATATGAAGATCGGCTGCAGGACTTGGGTTTGGCTACTCTAAACAAAAGAAGAAATAGGGGTGACATGATAGTGGTATTCCATTATTTGAGAGGCTGCCACAAAGAAGAAGGGTCAAACTATTCTCCAAAGCACCAGAGGGCAGGACAAGAAACAATGGTTGGAAACTGACCAAAAAGAGAAGCAACCTGGAATTAAGGAGAAACTTCCTGACAGTGACGCCAATTAATCAGTGGAACAGCTTGCCTCCAGAAATCGTGGGTGCTCCATCACTGGAGATTTTTAAGAAGAGGCTAGACAGTCACTTGTCTGAGATGGTATAGGTCCTCCTGCTTGAGCAGGGAGTGGACTAGAAGACCTCCAAGATCCTTCCAGCTCTATTCTATTCATTCAAATTTGGTCTGCCTTGAAGGGCTGACATCCTTGGAGGACTCACAATAGTGCAAAAGGAGGTCAAAATAATTTCTTTTTCTTTCAAAACCCTAGGATCTGATTGCAAACTGATGGGAGGAAATGCAGAACCAAGTAAATAAATATTTTTTTCATATAGCTAACGTTGGAGGAAGTCATTGCCACAAGAGGTATTGATGGTTACTAATCTGGATGACTTTAAAAGGGATTTAGATACAGTCATAGAGAGCAGATCAATCAAAGTTTATTAGACTTGAGACTTTATGTGGCTTTATCACTATGTTCTGAGTATCAACAAAAGGCAAAAAATGGAGAACAGAAACAATTTTTAAAATTAAATTTATATACCACCCATATCACTATCAAGTGACTCTGGGTGGCTTAATATGCCTCCAACTTATCCCTGTGAATATTTTAGATGCACCTGCCAGCCATTCTGAGAAGGAAATATTCTGAAACTTTGGACTAAGATAGGCTTGGCCTGCTCATCAGTTCTACTCTTATATTCTTGAGAAAAGCAAGAAAAATAATGGATCTCAGTAAAATATCTTTATAGCAGTTGAAAAGAGCAATTTACTTTGGAACAAATACATGAAAGACTTCAAATGAACGAAATAGGTTTTGTAGAAAAGATAAGACCACAGTTATATTATTATTCCTTGTCATATTATTCTTACATTCATGCTATGTTTTCTGTTTCTTGAAGTTTCCTGACACAGGAATTCTTTCTTTCACTATTTACTTTAAGGAAGTTTTTAGTACAACTTTTTAGTGAAATGCCTTTTTAAGATTTGTACACTAGTAAGCAACTATTGGTAGTGATTCTGTATCTGCCTTCTTTCCTTCCTGTTGGAGGATCCAGTTGGAGTTGAGAGTCAGGCAGAGAAAAGGTTCTGCTTTAGACCTCTAGTATGTGAAATGACTCAAGGGTTGATTCCCCACTACAGGAAGTTGTTGGAAGAAATCGTCCATCACTATATTTTGAGTTATAAACAGTGTGATCCAGATATTTAGTTATATGTATCTGTGCCAAACTATAAAAGCTATGACGTTCAAGTTATTCCTAGTTCCTGGAAATGTGAGGATCTGGATGGGAAGAAACAAGCTCTTCCTCAACCCCAGGAAAGTTAGATAGTTCAGGATTTGGGACTTCCGTGGATCTTCCATCTCTGGCTCTGGAAGGATATTATTTCCCTAGACAGAAACTGGTCACAATCTGTTAACTTTTCCAGAAAGATCAAACAGAGAACACAACTAGAGGAGCTAAAGGGCTGTGGTGGTACAGTTGGTTCGAGTGTAGTGTTATAGGCTAAAACTCTGCCAACTGCCAGCAGTTTGAGGTTGACCGGCTCAAGGTTGACTCAGCCTTCCATCTTTCCAAGGCCAGTAAAATGAGGACCCAGATTGTTGGGGGCAATATGCTGACTCTGTAAACCACTTAGAGAAGGCTATAAAGCAATATGATGCAGTATATAAGTCTAAGTGCTATTGACTATTGCTAATTCTACTTCGTTGTAAGGCTACATTAGCAGAATCCTGCAAGGCTGAAAGTACAAATTCTTATGCCATGTCTTTTACAGTCTGAGAAATTATGGGAGTTTCCTTTTTTAATTTTTTCCCCTGCCTGTTATGCAGAGATGGGCTATGGTATCTGATATTTCCTAGGTGTCATCTCTTCCCCTCCCTATCTCCCAAAAGTCATTCAAACACACCATTACACAATCTGGGGTCCATGATTGACCAATAGCTCCTGTCCAAAAAGGGCCTTTGCACAAATATGTCTAGTGTACCAGTTGCACCCATTCCTGAATTAGGAAGCTCTACTCATGTTCGTTCATGCCTTAGTCACTTCTCCACTGGATTACTCTAGTGTCTTTTACATGAGGTTACCCTTGAAAAGAAATTGCCTTCTTTTGTGTACATGGTGTGTATGGTACTGAGCACATTAAAATTTGCTATTGTGAAACTACTGTTGTACAAATTGTCTCAACAGCATTTGTGGTGGGGAAGGCCTTATTTAATATGTGTGTGTCTTGAGCAATTTTGGTTACATAAGAAACAGCACCCCTACATTATTATGTAGTAATAATAATAATAATAATAATAATAATAATAATAACAACAACAACAACAACAACAACAACAACAACAATCTTATACCATTTCGGACAAATGGCTGTCTGGTCTCTTCTTAAAAGCCTCCAGTGATGGAGCACCCACAACTTCTCAAGGCAAGCTGTTCCACTGATTAATTATTCTCACCTGTCAGGAAGTTTCTCCTTAGTTCTAGGTTGCTTCTCTCCTTGATTAGTTTCCATCCATTGCTTCTCATCCTGCCTTCAGGAGCTTTGGAAAATAGCTTGACTCCCTCTTCTTTGTGGCAGCCCCTGAGATATTGGAACACTGCTATTATGTCCCCCCTTGTAGAAGACTTCCTCAAATTCTTCCCTTTTCCAGTATTTGGCTGTACTGCCACTTTAATCCAAAAACTGTAACCTGACACACTTCGAGAGAACTGGATGCCAATTTGGGGAAACTTCCCAAATTTCATGAAAGACAGTCCATAAAAAAGAATGGACTGAAATTAATCCTCTGTACCTTCATCAGTGACATGGCAGAGAGAGTAAAAAACTAAGAGAACTGAATTTGTACTCAAATTTGGAAACAGCAAATGAGACTTAGAAAAAGCAGGAATTTTTCCAGAAATGTTCATCTTTTCAATCACACCTATTCTTTTTTTTTAACATCCAGGGCATATTCACCATATCAACAAAATTTGTGCAATATTATCTATATACAGTAGAATTCTGATTTTGGCTGTGTGACAACTTGAGTCTGCAGTATGCTAGCACTGTGTTCAAATGACTATATAATGTTTCATTAAGGACTGTAAATACCCATCAAGTTAATCACAAAATTGCTGTTTCAGTGGTTTTAGGGCTATTTAATCTTGGGTTACGATGACAGGGATGAATGACTTTATTATATTAACAGTTGCCGTTGGCTGTAAGACTGAAGAGAACGGATTTTTAGCTCTTTTTCTTCTCCCCACCCTTTCCACAGTCCATCTTCTCTTTTATCATACCATTGCTGATAAAGTAGTTAATGTTAAATGAATATGCAAAAACTTTGCAGTGCTTGACTTTGATGAAGTTTTATTTGAAGCAACCCTTCACAAAGGCTTGCCCTTCTATGTTCAAAAATGCAGTGGTCCTATTGCTTCATTTTGTGTTGGTCTACACCTCTTGTCAGCAGTTTTAGAAAGATGCTTTTGCACATACAGAGATGTCTCTTTTGGCTAAGGAAATTGTTAGACAAAACTTAGAGGGTTCTTAAAATGCCTTAATAGGGATGGTAATGTTGCCTCCATAATGCGAAGCAATTTAGGAGCTTTAAGTTCTGTAGTTTAATCATTCTTCGTATAATGGGTCTCTCACTAATCTGAAAGACTTTGGGAATAATCCTGGAAACAAGCTAGAACAAATAGATTCAAGATTCAGCTTTCAGTCATGATGAGCATTCCAAAGAACCTCTTCCAAGCAACCACATAGATATAGAGGTATTGTTGTTGTTGGCCAGACCTAGAACATTCAGTTTCAGCCCTCTTCTGGGTTTTTTGATGTCAAGGTATGAGCAGGGAACCCAATCTAAAGATTTGCAGGCTGGGAGAGCCAGTTACCAGCAACCTGAGAACACTATGCTTCTGAATTCTAAGCAGGCAACATCCTCCTGAAAAACCCAGAAAGGACTGTAACTTCAAATTCACTTTGTGATCATACTGGCTGGAACTCAAAACCCTTCTGTTGGAGAAGCCTATCTTCATATGGCTCAACAAGGCTCCAAGCACAAATGTGCAAGGAAGTGATATCAGAATTGATTTAAGAAGATGATGGAGAGAAGACCTCAAACAAAGGTTGTTTGTGTCCTTTGCTGGCGAACCAAAAAGTTTCTAGATCTCTTGGTGGCCCAACCTCATACAACTTTAGATAGTTTCACAAAATTAAAAGAACAGCAGTTACAAAAAATGCAATATCCATAAAAGCAAGAACTATCCAAAAACCAATAACCATCCTTCCATGTCCACTTCTAGGTCAAAGATATTTGCTTACCAAGACTTCCATTTGCACAGGGGTAAGTTAATAAAAGATGTCACAGGACTGGTGGACTCAAAGTCCTACTGCTTATGTCAGAGGACGCCATCTTTTAAAACTGCTCTATAGAAAATAAAGGTTTCCATTTGTTGGTTCACATAATAGCTAAAGGGATGGGATGGGATGGGATGGGATGATAAAGCCATTGGATGAACATAATAACTGTTGTGCTCACCTAACCATCTATGTCCTGAAAAGATAAATCACATTATGATTTGGTATGATGAGTTAGTTTCCATTACACACTATAACTATGGATACATAATAAAATATTGATTTATAAACTTCCTAAACTATGTTAGCCTACTCTAAATTAGTCTAATCTGTAGACTTCACTGCAATTATTTGCATTTGTTTAATCAAGTTGCAGCTGAAGCTCACTGAATGTTTTGTATCTTCTTTCTTGGGGTGGGTCTATATAGGGTGAGTCTTATTGAATAAAAATAAAACTGTTCTCAAGTAAAGCTTCATAATCGCACTACAAATCCATTAACCATATTATTCTCTAGGTTTCACAAGGTTTTAGAGGGGAGAGACAGGAGTAACTATTGAAAGGCCCATATCTCTTATGACAGTTGCTTTCTTGCTCCTCTAAAATTTAGTTCCTCATTCCTCGAAGCCAACTTTTATTTCAATCATAACTCACTGTAGAAAAGAGGTCAGCAGTTTCCTCTCCAGATTGGAAGTCAAGTGGTCCAACAGCTGGGGAAAATTGTGACAAGGTTGATGCAACTGAATATGGAAACAGTAACTCAAAAATCAGTATATTTAGCCTACAGAATTGAACTATTGGCAGTCAACGGAATTAGCCTGCAATACTGCATTCTAACCACTGTGTCACCACGGCTCAGTGTATTAGTTGATATGATATCATATCACTTGTATCAGCAGCCTGAAAGTTAGCCTCAACGCTGTCAAGCCTCGGGAGTTCTGCTTTATTCATCTCTTTCTGTTGGAACCATGACAGTTAGTTTGGCACAAAGCTGAGACACCACTAAAGGTTCAGGTTACATTAAAAAGAACCTTCAACCTCATTAGAAAAAAAATATCTGCCTGTAGCACTGCCATTGTCAGGACAAGGTTTGATGGGCTTTTTTAAAGGATAATCTTGCAGAATGGCATACCAAAGATATTAACAGTAAATGAACAAAATGTTTATGGAGATTATGTCTGTACAAAAAAAAAAAAGTCTCCTACCTTAGGGACTCTAGATGCCTGACAATATTCAACAACAGTAACAACTATAAAACAATAATAAAATCAGAAACAGTTTCCCTGGGGCCCTTTAAGCTATGAAGCACCCTCCATTCCAAACACCCTAAAAAAACACCTGTTTTACCCACTAATTGTAAAAAAAAAAGGTTATATAATTATCCACATTAAAATGGGAACCTGAGTAGAATTTTCTTAAGAGCTAAAAAGATTTATTAAAATACTTCCATCCTTCTTAGTGTGGAACTTTGCAAACCCTGGATGTTCAGTCTTGAAAGGGACACTTTATCTTTTTCAAGAGAAATCACCTTTCTTGTTTCTTAGAAAAATTGTTTCAACTTTCCACACACGCACACAGAGAGAAGATTATATATGATTTTTAAGTTCATATGTGATACAAAGTATTAACCAGTCTCCAAAAGAAGATCAATAGCTGCACACTTTTGCACTGACCCTATTAGATCCTGATTTATCATGATTTTAAAAACCTGTACACACACTAGTACAGTTTAAAATGCTTTTTGTCCATGATTCTTGCTGATTTCATTCAGCCTTAAAAAGCTTTCCTAACTGGGAAGAAAAAGTCTTGAGATGCAACATTAAAATAATGCAGGGAGGAAGACATTAAAATGCTTTATGACATATGAAGGATGACATACATTGTGGGAGTAGGAGGGTTATTAGCTTGATAGCTGGTCATTGTTTATGTGTCATATTTTTCTGTATTTAAAAGATGTCACCATATGCATAACGGAGTGTGTGTGTGTGTGTGTGTGTGTGTGTGTGTGTGTAAGTAAGAAGAGTTTATACACTACTAAAATTCTGTAAGAATGCAATAATTCCAAAAGCATTCTCCTTCCCTTGTTGGGACTCTTGCTAGCAAAAGTCCAGTCTATCTGAGAAAATATCTATGGACCCCTCACTTCCTGGACATAGGGCATTGCATGCCAAGACAACTAGACACAAAGATAGTCCCCCCCCCATGCTATCACTCTGCTAAACACCTAACTCCCTCAGCACCATCTTATGCCTAAGGATATCTAACCATGTAGTAGGACCGTACTACTATTATCCTTCTCATCTTCTCATCTTGCTCATCTGCTCATCCTTTCTCATCTTCTCATCTTTCCTATTATCTTCTCCTATTGGTATTTTATGATTTATCACTTGCTGTCTGTGACCTTATGACTTATGATTGTTTCTTATGATTTATGATCTACAACTTACCGTGATGTTGTTGTTTGTATGTACGCTGAGAGCTTATGTATCAGAGACAAATTCCTTGTGCATCTAGTCACATTTGGCCAATAAAGAAAGTTCCTAATGCTTGAAACAATAAAATTATAAGAAATTTTATAGCAATTCTTACCTATTCTAGGAGTCATATCAGTATAGCAGCACCCTGTCTTTCCAGTGTAAGAAGGCATACTGTCAAGTTCTGGTGAGATGAACTCACTGATGACCTGTGGGTTGTTGTTGTTGTTTTCAGCCCATCCTATGTAAATTCCAAAATGGCAAAGTGTCACTGCCTTGTGCTAAAAAAAACCTATTTGCCCTCAGATTGAAGATTGAAGATGTACGGACTTCAGCTTCCAGAATTCCCCAGTCAGCAGGTTGATGTTCATACTTTCTGATACCCTAACACAGCAGTCCCCAGCCTTTTGGGCACCAGGGACCAGTTCCAGGTTTTTCCACAGACCAGAAGGGGCATGATTTTGTGTGGTGCCTGCATCCTGCAGATGGGGCTTTGCTTGTTTCCACGGACTGGTTTTTGGCATGCCGTGGACTGGTGCCAGTCCATGGATAGGGGGTTAGGGACCCCTGCCCTAACAAATGGGAAAGTTGTGTAAATAATCTGCAAAAATCTTGGATGTTCTGTAAACTGCATTTAGTTTGTAATGCAAAAATTTTGGATGTTTTGTAAACTGCATTTAGTTTGCAATGCTGGCTATAGAGCAGAATTCTACCTCTTGATCCATTATTAAATGTTTAGTATTTACTTAAATAGTCTCACCTTGCATTTGCTATGTGAGTATTAAGGTTTTGGTTTTGTTAATACCATGAGTTATGAATTTGGCAATGTCATAAATTATTATGAATCATATTGTCCTAGCATGTAAACAAAATATCATATTTGGGCATATGATTCCAGTTAAAATAATAAACCCTATTTAAGAATGATTGATGGTCATGGATGGAGAAATAAGCTTTCTTCTATAATCTCTAACCATGGGAAGAATAAGCAATCCTGGGTTTTTTAATTTTGTAGACAAGGTAATTGCAAGCATGAAGCTTAAGCAAATTCAAATCAGAAAGTGTTGGAAAAAGTGAGCAAGTAACTTTTTATTCCTAGATCTGTCTCTCTCCCTCTCCCTCTCTCCCTCTCCCTCCCTCTCTCTTTCCTCTTTCCTCTTCTCTCTCTCTCTCTCTCCCTCTTTCCCCTCTCCCTCTCTTCTCCCAAAGTGCAACAAGTTCTCAGCAGCATCACCCAAAAGGAAACATGACTTGGCTTTATAGTACTTTAGGTACACATTGTAAATCAAAAGGTTGTTCCGTCATAACAACAACATAGATTCTGGAGACTGCAAGGGGTTGGATAGGTCAAAGCAAGCTGAGATTAAATTCCTGCAAGATGAAGATTTCTAGATCCGTCTGACTCAGTTCCAATCCTTCCATTAGATCTGGGTAAGATGGCAGGTCCATGATTTGTGGGACCTCTTGGTTACTGACTGAGCAGCAGGTAGGAGCCATGCCAGAAGTCTCTTTCTTTAGCTTCACCTGTTTTATCAGCTGTGAGCTTTGGGGGATCAAGATGTTCTTCCAGTATTGACCTGGTTATACTACTGCAGTAAGTCATACATGAAGGTGCTGTGGAAGCTGCCCTAGGTCAGGGGTAGGCAACCTTGGCTCTTTTATGACTCGTGGACTTCAATTCCCAGAATTCCTGAGCCAGCCATGCAATTCCTGGTCAACATGCATTAGCCTGACTACTAGTGGGAGGAAAACTTTAGTAGTATTATATCTACTATTCTCCTTTTCTCTTAAATAGGCAATAAGAAAGAAAACTGGTTATAGGTTTTTAAAGTTACATATATTATTTTCCCTTCTCTAGTTGTGTTTTTTTTTTACTGAGCTTTAGAAAAAGATCATGCTCCCAACAAATGACTTCTATCTTATCTTAATGGTCACATTCTGTTGCTGATGATGACTTTGGAAGCAGTAATTTCAGAAATGTATTCATTTCCAATACCTTCAGTTTTGAAAGTTTATCCTTATTAACCTTCAAAGTAGCCTTAGGCTCAGTTGGTGCACAGTTATCTAAATTAAGAAAAAATGCAATTATTCCATCATGGGTCCTAAGACTAAAGACGTATTATATCTCCACTATTAAAGAATCAACATTTTGACAAATTATTTAAACTCTTTAGAGGATAATAATGCACAAAAGGAATATTAAGTCTATTTTTGTCTTTTTCATTTAGATTAGCCTTCAGAGACATATCCACCAAGTTATTCTTCAACATTCTCTGTGACCCACATTTACCTCCAAGTTTCACACACACATATGCATACACACTCTTTCATGCATGCACACACACACACACACACACACACACACACAGAGAGAGAGAGCATATAATAGAGTAGGATTTTTATTTTTACAAAAAAAAAATCCAAGAGCTTTATATAGCATGGGATATATTTCATACTTTATACAAGTAGTCCTCAACTTACAACAGTTTATTTAATGACTATTCAAAGTTACAACAGCACTGAAAAAAGTGACTTATGACCATCTTTCATATTTATGACCATTACAATATCCCCATAGTTATGTGATCAAAATTTGGATGCTTGGCAACTGACTATTTATGATGGTTGCAGTGTCTTGGGGTCCTGTGATCACATTTTGTGACCTTCTTACAAGCAAAGTCAATGGGAAAACCAGATTCACTTACCAACTTTGTTACTAACTTAACTACTGCAGTGATTCATTTAACAACTGTGACATGAAAGATCATAAAATGGGATAAAATTGACTTAACAAATGTTTCACTTAGCAACAAACATTTGGAGCTCAGTTATGGTCATAAGCTGAGGACTGCCTGTAATTTTTTTTGGCCAAATGTGATTAGATACATAAGGAATTTGTCTCTGGTGCAGAAGCTCTCAAAACAACAAAGTAATAATAATCCTAATAATGATACCAATAAGTGCAGGTTAGTAGAGAAGATAAGAAGGATAAGGGAAATAGATGTTCAGCAGAGTGAACATACCAATATCTACAACATACCAATATCTACAACATACCAATATCTACAATTTTCTACCATTGGATATACTTTCACCTTCTCAAAAGAGTCTACCATGGTCAACTGAAAGCAATTGAACACAGGGATGTCTGATTTCAAAAAGTAACTGAAGAAGTGTAGAACCCATTGCAGGAGCTCATAAACAATAGCTGATATGTGAGATAGTAAATCTTGTTGGACGTTCCCACTCCACTCTGATCAGCAGCGTTCTTTTATGAGAGAGATTCATGCCTTAGACCCAATATACTGTGTGTGTTTTCAGTGTGATATTACTCATTTAGGATGAAATCCAATATTCACCTTCTCCCCGCTGTTCTTTAGTGTCCTCAATATCATCACTGGAAGGAACTTTCGGGAGAAGATATTGAGAATGATTTTCTTACTACAAATTCTGTGACTTTCCTTAGCAGAAACCTACCTCTGAAATTCACATATTTATTTACCTGAAATATTTTAGACAAATTGCCTTCCAAAACTGTCCAATTTGTAAGCAGAGAAATTAGAAGGATTGTTATTTTAACTTCCTTCAGGTAACAATGTTACCTGTAGGAAGGTAACCAGTAACATCCACCCATGGATGTCTCCAATGTTACCTCCAACCAGTGCTTTTTTTGTAAAAAAAAAAAAAAAAAAAAAAAAGGTGCCGGAACTCACACACGTCATACAACCTGCCTTGCCTACCCTACAAGGTTCCATCCAAAAAAGGTGCCGGAACTCCGTTCTGGACGTTCTATGAGAAAAAAAGCCCTGCCTCCAACAATGTCTTTCCTTGGGACTGAACAGGAAAAAACAGAGAACCTGCAAAATGCTGAAGAGGTAACTATGCAGTGAAAGAGAAGAAGTGCTCCATCCCTGAGGGTTTTCCTGAAATGTAATTGTCTTAAAATGGGAAAAATATGCAGAAGAATTTCTCATGCTGGCACTGTTCTTTACATCACTGTTCATTTTGATGGATTCCAGATGATCATAATTATCATCATCAAGCACCATAAGAAGAATGTCATGGTCCTATCATTTAAGTAAATTTCAAGACAATTTTCTTTATGGAACAGCCTTTATGGCCCCTTAATATTTTCCATAATTAGTCCACTGTGGGGGGAAAATCATTCCCCACACACTGTCCAGTTCAGAAAAGTGAATTGTGGGTATAAGGAAATAGCAGTCCATAATATCATAAAGTGTTGATGAGTGAATCCTCACTGCCAATAGATGTTCTGTATTTGATGTTTGCATTTGTTATTGACTTTGGAAGCAGAGGTTCTATTCAAAGTAATAAAAGTTTCATTCATTCATATGCATGTACAATACATTAATGTACAAATAACAGGTAAATTTATATACAAATAATAAGTACAGGAAGCATGGATACAGATGTCCTGGAGGATGTATGTCTCTTGAATTGTTTGAAATTATCAATGAATCAACAATATCCATTCAAACGAGAGGTCTATTTTCTTATTACATAATCCAAAGAGATATCTCAGATTTAGGAGCTTCCCGTACAATCTCATTCAACACATAATATTGTGGAGATAGGAATTATGCTGTCAATAAGATACAGTGAGAAGAAAGGAAAATCTTGAATAAACATGTTTTAATATTTTTATTGAAGATTTTGATAAAAAAAACAGTTGTAAAAGCAAGTCAGGTACAACTAAAATAAAATAAAAAGTGAAATGAAAGAAAAAGGAGAAGGAGAAAGTAAGATTTTAAAATTAAAATAAATATATGAAGTAATGACTTCAACCTTCATCACAAGGATATCTAAACTTAACAGCTCTTCACATCCTGTAAGGTTGCAAACAAATATATATTCTTGCCATAACCCACCCATTATCTATATGCAAATCCATAAATCATTAATTCCTAAGTCTTGATATCAGCAAAAAGTCCACATAAGTTTGCCAAAGCTTTATAAAAACATGTCTAATTTTAACCTTGGTCAAACAAACAGTTTTATATTCCTTCCTTTCACTTTTAAAAATCTTGATCTTTAATTCTTTGAGTTCATACCATGGAATTTGGCTTGTCTTTAATGATTTAAGTCATTTTCACTTTTTTCCCCCTTTCTGCTAGAATCTTTAATCCCCTCTAGAGCCCAATTTTTGAAATCATAATATTTTAAATCTCTGTTATGACTCAAGATAGACAAAACAATTTGGTTCTCACAAAAGCTGTTTGTATAATTTCCAGAATTCTACAGTAAGTCTCAATATTCCAAAATTGTCCAAACTTTCTTGGATAAAGCCTTATTTAGCCTTTTGCCATTTATTTCCAATTCTTTAAATTCTTAAATTTACAGTTATATTTTCTTTTGTTCAAGAATCAAGATAAACTCACCAGGCTTTTCAAACTTAACATTCTGAAGATTTTTAATAGCCTTAAGATAGTTAAATAGGCAATTTCTAAAAGTGATTGGAAAGTAAGGCCTCTCTATTGGCTAGTGGTTTCTTTTTTAAAACCCCACAGTTTTGAATGGCAGGAATCCTATCTGATTTGCTTTCAGATGTCAAGTAGGGCATAGAAAACTAGCTTTTATCTGCAATCTAGGATAGTTTCCATTCTCTGATGCCATTTGGCTGTCAAGGTTCCGATAGACAAGACCAAACAAATCAGAACTTCGAGGCTAGTGATTTCCTCAAAGAATAAATTTATTGGTTACATAGTATTGGCACAGTCAAAAGTGAAACCAAGTCTGAAATCCCCTCCAAATAGAAACAATATTACAAAATTGAACTTCCCACTGCAATGCTATGCAATTAGCTATGTTCCCCAATAGAACAGTTTGGCGGGCTTTCTAACCAAAAGCTCATGGCCTCCCCATCTAACAGACAGAAATGACCTTGGTTCCCATGAGACAGTAAAATGTTTACACTAGTAGAAATCATCCAGACCCCCTCCCATTCTTGTGGCAACCTAGAACGAGCATCATGGCTGCAGCCAGGTTCTTTGTAGAGTTGACATTGGTCATGCTATCTTGGGAAGGTTGCAATCCAATATAACTGGAGACCAATGGGCTCGCAATGGTTGGGGCAAGAAATAATCTCCCATTGATCCTGTGCTATGACATATAGATTCCCTGTGGAAGAATATGGAACTATTTACTTAGGAAATTGTATCAAATTTGTATCCTTGGCAAACACTATTTTTTCTTATTTTTCTTTTTTTTTCTTTTTTTTACAAATGGTGCATGAATATATCATGACACAGCAAAGCCTCTGTTAGGAATCTGAAGAGGGGAGTGTGACTGTGTACTGTGATAGAACCAATTTCCTGCTGACTTCTGAGCATTTTGAGAATTATTTTATTAAAAATGTATATCTTTGCTTAAAATTTTCAAAGCAGTTTGCGCTACAATAGGAAAGCATCAGATTCAATAAAAATAACCTAGGCAGCAAAATATAGCTTATATAAAAAGTGTTTTAAGAAATGTGACTGTTTTCATATACCTTTGTATATTATTTTATTTCTGTTGACTTCTTTGAACTCATTTTTCCTTAACTGGATAATTTGGTGCAAGTTCAACAAATAAATATTAATGCTAATGCTAATATTAATGAATTGGTAAAGCAGCAAAATGGACACCATGCTTGGGCAACATTCCAAAGCTATAATTGATAGGTTTAAAATCTTAATAAGTACAGATGAGTACAGATGATATTCTCCTACTGATCTACCATCATAGAAAACAGTTTTTTCTTTTGTGCTAAACCTTAACTGCTAACCAATATACTAATCATATTGACGATAAGATAGTTGAGAGAACATCACCATGCTTCTTTAAACATGACATACTGTAGTATGTTATAATAATAATAATAGTGGCAGTAGTAGTAGTAGTAGTAGTAGTAGTAGTAGTAGTAGTAGTAGTAGTAGTAGTAGTAAGACCTAATATTCTGACATCCTATTTGGAACTGCCTATATACTCAGCAGTTACTTTAACATCTCTTAGGTCCTTGGTTAGGATTTGAACTGTTAAATTTTTACCACTCCCAGACTGTGAATCAAAAAATTAACCAACAACAACAATAATAACAATAACAGCAACAACAGTATTGCCATGAGCAAAAAAAATTGGAAGCCACTAATACAGTATAATAGTTAAAGGCACCAGACTAGAAACCAAGAGCCTTGCCTTAGGATCATGAAGTCTTCATTCTCTCTCGGCCTTAAAATGCAGACAATAATCACTTCCAAAAATGTCGCCAATAAAACTGTAGGGATTTGTCCATACAGTTGCCAGGAATCACAATTGATTTGAAGGAGGGAACATGCATGTAAGTGCACCCACACGTGTGCACGTGCACACATACACGCACACACACAAACACACTAACTCACTCACTCACAAACAGAGCGTTTGGGTTTATTTTTGGTTTGGATCCATGCTGAAATTTGTCTCAATTCCTCCCTTGAAAAATGGTTTTGATTCAGGTCACACATTTGTACGGCCTGATCCTAGACTCCCTATGACTTCACTGACTACAGCTGAAATCCCACTGTGGTTCTTCATCTAGATTTTGTTTGTAATGAGCATTACTGATTATTTAAAAATAATGTTTAACTATGACCACCAAAAAGCCTCACTGCTTTTTCACTGCACTGACTGCAGAATTAGAGTCCTATTTTGACTGTCAGTCACCATGAGAAATTGTATCCCATCCAAGCTTTCTTCACCTCACTTTTTAAGCTGTTCATTTCTCCTGCAAATCATAAATCCTTCCTTTGTGCTAAGCTTTTTTTTTTCCCAGGGACACTTCAGCAAATGCCATTTTAAAAGTCTCTTTGGATATCAGAGGCATCTCTGAATTCCTTTTGTCAGCTGCCTTGGAGTGAAAGCATGATTTAAAAAAAAGCAAGCTAATAGGCTGGCAAGACAATCACCACCTTGAGAGTTAATACGGACTCTAGAGATATGAAAACACATTTAAGCATGCACATATGTCTGATATGCCTGCACAGGAGGGGAAGGCGTGATGGAGAGGCTATAACCAGAACAAATTCTTTTGTGAGAGTGCATGACAAACTTTTAAGACCATCAACTTTCCATTATTAAAACTAAACCTCCTTAGATTACTGGAAGCCAATGAAAGCAGAGGTCAAATAACTATTTAAGCTGATATAGGTCACTCATGGTAGTTTAAGGGAATCAGATAGGGTAATGTAATGATGGGTCCCCGACACCCTTTTCCATTAGCCACATTAACAAAGGTATTAGGAGTTGTAGTCTAGTATATATGGAAGTTTGTACATTTTCTAGCTGTGGTTTAATGACTAGAGTTAGATGTGGGCTCAAATGGAAATGGAGATGGTGATAGATTTATATATACATATATACACAATTATACAATTAAAATTCTTAATAAAACATATTCTCTCCCTGATACAGCTGACAAAGTGAGAAAGAGCCTGTGGCCTAGAGGTCAACACAGCTGCCTAACATGCAAGCAGCCCAGGTTCGAATCTCAGAAGGGTATGGCTGGCTGATGAGAGCTAAGTAGCTTGAAATAGCTATACCAGTCTCCCTTTAACTCTTTGTTAGCAATACAAATTCATCATAAAAATGATTGTCACAGTAGTGACTGCTGCTTGGGGATAGCCCTAGATTGGGCCGATACAGCCAAAGATTTCTTCTTCCCATATATGGGCCAACAGGGTGCATCGTAAAAAAACACTCAAGACATATCTCCTCCCCTGGTCTCTTCCCTCCCTGATACCTCCCTGAGCCTGTGGCATAGAGGTCAACACAGCTGCCTAACATGCAAGCATATATAGGTTTTATTAAGAATTTTAATTCCCCTGTCTAGTCATGTCCAACTCTAGGGAGTGATGCTTTTTTCTGTTTCCTACCTGAGTGAGCCAGAATTGTGCAGGTATGTTTTCATAGTCATGTGGCTGCCATGACTATATGTCAAGGCACATGGAACTCTCTTACCTTACCACCAAGGTGGTACCTATTTATCTACTTACATTTGTGTGCTTTCGAACTGCTAGATTTGCAGGAGCTGGGGCAAGTAATGGGAGCTCACTCTGTCACGTGGCACTTGGGTCTCAAACTGCCAACCTTCTGATCGACAAACCCAGCATCTTAAATTCTGGGCCACTATACCTCCTTTTTAATTATAATAGTAAAATCTAAATCAACCTAAACTTAAAGAAAGGAGAATGGAAAGAAGGTATATACAAAGTTCAAGGAAAAAGAACAATAAGAGAAAGGAAAAGTAAAAATGTCATAAAGAAAAAGAAAATATTAGAGAATGTCAATCGCCAGCCATCAACGTCAATCACCAGCCATCAACACATCAATCAACCAATAGGAAGTCAACATATAAATATGCTGCATAGAATAGCCCAGAGCATATATTCTGGTAGAGAGAAGTTCCCTGAGGATGGGCTCCAGCATGAGTCAGAAAGTTCAGAAGAGTAACTGGTGACATTACCCAGATTGGATCTTGAAATAAGAAGTTACTTCCAATCTTCATCACAAGTGTGAAGTAAAACAATAACAATAATAGAGTTGGAAGGGACCTGGGAGGTCTTCTAGTCCAATCCCCTGCTCAGGCAGGAAACCCTATACCATTTCAGACAAATGGCTGTCCAGTCTCTTCTTAAAAACTTCCAGTGTTGGAGCATTCACTGCTTCTGGAGGCAGGCTGTTCCACTGGTTAATTGTTCTAACTGTCAGGAAGTTTCTCCTTAGTTCTAGGTTGCTTCTCTCCTTGATTAGTTTCCATCTGTTGCTTCTTATCCTGCCTTCAGGCTCTTTGGAGAATAGCTTGAGTCCCTCTTCTTTGGGGCAGCCCCTGAGATATTGGAACACTGCTATCATGTCCCCCCTCGTCCTTCTTTTCATTAAACTAGACATACCCAATTTCAGTAACCATTCTTTATATGTTTTAGCCTCCAGTCCCCTAATCATCTTTGTTGCTCTTTTCTGTACTCTCTCTAGAGCAGACATGTCAAACTCATGATGTCATGTGACGTTGTGCAACGTATTGGAGCTTTTTCCCCATTGCTGGCAATGGAGTGGGCGCGGTTTCATCGTGATGCATCTGGCCCACAGGCCGGCAGTTTGACATCCCTGTTCTAGAGCCTCAACATCTTATTTACATTTGGTGACCAAAACTGGATGCAGTATTCCAAGTGTGGCCTTACCAAGGTGTTATAAAGTGGTATTAATTCTTCACGGGATCTTGATTCTATCCCTCTGTTAATGCAGCCTAGTACTGTGTTGGCGTTTTCGGCAGCTGCAGCATACTGCTGGCTCATATTTAAGTGAATGCCCACTAGAACTCCGAGATCCATCTCACAGTTTCTACTATTGAGCAAGATACCCCCTATTCTATACTTGTGCATTTGGGTTTTCTTGCCTAAATGTAGAACCTTACTTTTTTCACCATTGAATTTCATTTTGTTAGATAGCGCTCAATGTTCAAGTCTGTCAAGATCCTTCTGTATGTTAAGCCTTTCATCTGGAGTGTTGGCTATTCCTGCCAGCTTGATGTCGTCTGCAAATTTGATGAGTTTCCCATCTATCCTCTCATCCAAATCATTGATGAAGATGGTGAAGAGAACTGGGCCCACTACACACTTCCCTCCATGCAGGTGCAGTTCCCTTGAGGGCCCCACACTGAGTATGGCCAGTCAGCCAGCTACAAATCCATCTGTGGGTGATGCTGTCTAACCCACATTTTTCTATCTTATCAAGGTTGTCGTCTACTTTATCAAATGCCTTACTGAAGTCCAAGTAAATTATATCCATAGCATTCCTCTGGTCCACTAATTTTGTCACCTGATCAAAGAATGCAATAAGATTTGTCTGGCATGATCTGTTTCTGACAAACCCATGTTGGCTTTTGGTAATGACCTTGTTTGCCTCTAGGTGTTCACAGATTCATTGTTTGATTATCTTTTCCAAGATCTTCCCAGGTACTGAGGTCAGGCTGATAGATCTGTAGTTTCCTGGATCCATTGTTTTTCCTTTTTTGAAGATGGGAACAACATCAGCTCTTTTCTAGTCCTCTGGTAGTTCCCCAATGCTCTAGGATCTTTGAAAGATATAGTTCAGTGGTTCTGAGATCACATCTGCCAGTTCCTTCAGAGCCTTGGGGTATAAACCATCTGGTCCTGGTGATTTGAACTCATCTAGGGTGGACAGGTGCTCACTTACCATTTTCTTGCCTATCTTAACTTGTGTTTCTAATCTGTTTTTTACGGTACTGTTTTTGATAAGTTGGACTGTTTTTTCCCTTTGTATAAAGATGGATCAAAAAACAAATTAAGTAGTTCTGCTTTCTCCCTGTTGCTAATTCTTTACCCTCTCTAAAGTTACAAACTTTTGTCTTCCCATTTCATATCCCACCTCTTATCTGTAAACAAATCCATAAAACATCATCATTGCAGTCCTGGAACCAGGAAAACATCCATGAAGGCTAATAAAAACATACCGTATCTTGTTTCAAGCTCAAACAAATAAGCCAACTTTATATTATTTCAATTTACTTCTAACACTTATCTTTTAATTTATTCAAATATTGTTGTAGGGTTTCATTTCATTTCTTTTTCCTTTTGTAGCATTACATGGATTCTTCAATGGTTTAGCAAGCCTCTCTTTTAAATCCATGTCATAAACAGGAATTAGATAATGACTCTAAATATGAAGAAGGATCTGGTCAAGTGTCAGCCTCAATAAATATAAAATCAAGAATCACATGAGTGTGATTAAACACAGGCACCATCTGAACAGCTGGAGAAGTCAGATAAGGGTGGCACCTAATGAGTAGAGTGGAGAGGAGAACAGAGGCTTCTTACTAGACCAATTTTTTGATTAGTGAGTTGTTTGCTGCCTGATTTAAGAGGCAGCCCTGTCTCAAGATCATTTTTTTGGAAGCAGCTGTTTGTTATCCAGCTCTTGTGTAACATTTGTGTGTATTCTGCTCAGGAAAGTGTGTTCTTTGGACTGGCTATCAACCCTGACCTGATTCTCAGAACTTTGGACTGTATTTGGACTATTCTATGTGCTTTTGTTAAAAAACAAATTGTCAGAAACTCTGTTTTGATTTGCATTCTAAACTATTATCATCTTGACCTTCAGAACTGTAAATTATAATACCTATTATGTGTTTGTGTATTTAAAACCAGAAGCAGGATAATCCAATAGGGAAAAAAAATCATTCAGGTCACTCTTGATTTGTCATTTATATTTCTCTTTTAAATTTTCAAACCTCAGCCAGTTTCCTTTGTAGATCCAGTGAAACCTCCTTTTCTAAATCATTCTTTTGACCTATTAGTAACAAATTCACTTTTGATACCATCTCTATTTTAACAGCTAAAATTTGTACTTAGAATAATACATTAAACTCTAAATCACACCTAAACACAAGGTGTAGCTGAGTTCAGATGTGACACTATGCCAGAATTAAACCATATGACATCTTAGCATTTGTGAACCCAGCCCACAGAGTTTGGATAGAACTAAATTGAGCATTTATTGAAGGAAGAAAGCTTCTAAACTTTCACCTTCGCCAGCCTTCTAGTGCCCCCAAACGATGACCTGTATATGGCTTATATACCTGCCTTTGATTCAGAGGCATTTTAAAAAGCAAATTAGGAAGGTCATGACAATAGGCATAATAATGGAAATAGTCATACAGCCTTCACTGTGTTCCTTTGAATGGTCTTGATCTGTACTAGCGTCTCTAACTGTGCAGCCCAATCAGCCAGCACAGTGCAAATCATCCAGGACTCCGATTAAATGGCGATTAGAGCAAGCGGTATTGTCAGAAACTCAGCGCTGATGCAGCTTCTTTCAGAGAACTGAGTCCCAAAGCTTCCAAATATCAAAAGGGTTCAATATCTAACTGAACATGTATTTAAGGGAAATTGGCTCCTAAATTACTGCGCTATTGTCATTTGTTCTTCTGTGGTTCACAAAGAGGCTAAAGTGAAGGCTTTAAAATTCAGTATTAAAAAAAAATAAAGAAAAAGAAGGATTGGTAAAAGCAACAAAGGAAATTTCCAAGGTAGGAGGGAACTGGTATCCTTGCCTTTTTTTTTGAGAAGGGTTTTTTTCTAATATAAAGGGTGATCTTTTCTGCATTGTATATAAGAAACTATTACAATAGAAGACAGAAAAAACCATTATGATTAAGACGTGGATGAAGCATTTTCTGGACAGAGAAAAAGAAGAATTGGAAAGAGGAATACAGAAAGTGAGCTGCTCTTTTAACTAGTTCAAAACTTAGCTGTACAATCTACTGGGCCCTATTGGAGATCTTTATTTAAGTGAGGTGACCAATGTTGCCTGATGCTCACTAGATCTTTTAAAAAGTCAGGTATATCAGTCTTTCTCCCAAAACCATTTTTTTTCAATGTAGAAATAAGGATCTGAAATGGAATTTAAAACAGCTAAATAAGCAAAAGAGTTTTAATCAATCAAATGGTCAGCATTAATTACTGTAAAAGTGCAATGAAATGCATACAACAGAAATGCATTGTGGGAGGAGATTCTGAAAGAGCACCAAACATTTTATCCCTCAGATCTAGGAGGAGAGGGTGGTCCAAATTTAAGGGTCAGCTACAGAGAAGGCCTTACCAAGTCACCACCGATTCAATCAATAACATCTGCAATGGACTTTTGATAAGTAGTCAAGATCATGAAAAAAAAAGTTTCCCTCACTAATTTAATCCAAGGATTTCATCAGATCTAAACTGACAATTGTGTTACAGTTACAACTCCCAGTAAAAACGGACAAGATTTCCTTTGCTTTGCTTCCTAAATTCTGTATTTGTCAACCCTGATTTTAAATTTGTCTTTCAGTTCTGCTTATAGGTTGATCTGGCCTCTCCTGATTCATCATGGAGTTCTGAGCCATTTCACTAAGTCATAATCCGTGTTATTTGTCACTTACTCAAACTATGAACCTAAACACTGTACTTTATAAACTATAATTCATGGCTTGGATTGCTGTATGATACAATGAGAGGTAATTTAACAAGCCATGATTAAGCAAGTTGCAATTTAGCACTGTTAGATCGCGCAGGCAGTAAGACACGAGTTGAGTGACAGTCAGCTCTCGGTTTATTGGCAAGGCATAAAGTAAATCTGGACTGGCATCTGGGCCAGGGGAGCCCTCTTTTATGGGATTCCCCTGGCTTGTAATCACACAATTCCATTGGCTGGTAAGACCCCATTGCTAGTTAGCCAACCAGCAACGGGCATGAAACTGTATGCAGATGGAGAAGGGCAATCACCCTTA
>NW_015386438.1:647223-681141 GCF_001527695.2 Protobothrops mucrosquamatus
CTGGCTTGTAATCACACAATTCCATTGGCTGGTAAGACCCCATTGCTAGTTAGCCAACCAGCAACGGGCATGAAACTGTATGCAGATGGAGAAGGGCAATCACCCTTAATGGGTGATCAATGGAGAAGGGCAATCACCCTTAATGGGTGATCAGGATGCGCATAGGGGATTAAGGGGGGGAATACAAAAGAACACAACAAGCACAAAACTACATTTTCTATCAACTTGAAGCCTGGACCAAATTGAACTCCAAAACTGAGTTTGCCTGGGGCCATATTTTAATGGATTCCAAAGTGTTAAAGTGTTAAAAAATAAAACAGTCCCTCTCCCACACACACACATTCACACACTCTAAGAGGATAAAAAGTCTAAAGGATTTGGGCAGTCCATAAAGGATTTCATATCATGGTACAGTTCACAATGATGGTTTTTACATATGCATTTTGTTGGCCTCACCCCACATTATGTCAGATCTGTTGTTTGTCATCAAAGGTTGTATGAACATCTACTTATGGCAGTTAGAAGCAGAAGGTTGATGGGCTAATAAGCAAGCTCCCTTTATTGTAACTTAAATCCTTGACCCTGATGTCTTCTACAGCACAAGTAGCTATTGTGTGAGTAGATAATCCTGGGGTTCAGATATTGTTCAACTTAAATCTTCTAACTTCTCATTAAAGATTGTACTGGTTAGAGTTCTGGGAAATGTAGTTCAGACATCTCTGAAGTTGCTCATTATTCTATGGCTTTATAATTCTGAGCTCAACCACTGGAAAATTGGAGCAACTAATGCTTGTGGAAGATTCAGAATGGACAAAAAACAGGACTTTTTCACATTGTGCAAAGCATGCATTTGGAAACTCACTTCTACAAATGTCCACAAAACTGGGCACCTTCGAAATAGGACTAGATATATTAACAGCTGGTTTCATTTTGGATTAGTAGTATTGAGGGCCATGTGTAATTTCCAATAATAGAGGTAGTTGGTCTCTCAGTGCTACTTGCTGGAGAACCCTAGTGAAAGAACAGTATTATTTTCACCTTCCTTCCTTCCTTCCTTCCTTCCTTCCTTCCTTCCTTCCTTCCTTCCTTCCTTCCTTTTCTTTCTCCCTCCCTCCCTCCCTTCCTCCCTTCTTTCCTTCCTTCATCAATTTTGAAAGAAATCTCTTAACCATGTTCACACTGATATAAAACAAAATGTCTCACAAAATCATCTGTCAGGTTTGGGAGGAATGAGACTATGTCCAAATGGACCATCAGGCTCTTCACAAAAATGATGACATTACTATTAAACTCTGTAACCATGTTATGGAAGTCAATGAAAGCTTATCTCTCAACTTCAGAAGAAAAGTCAAATCATAATTGTCAGTTTTATCTCTCTCCCTATACTGTCTTTGCATTCCCCCACAGTCTATGTAGGTATTTTAGTGTGGGAAAGGTCCTGCTGTTTCAATTTTTTTTCCCCAAAGGCTTTTAAAAGGGATAGGAAACAAATTGAAGAGATTATAAAGACATCTGCAGCCAATGAATGTTTATGAAGCTTAGTTTTATTCTAGCTGGCATATTCAATTACATCTGATTAAGCTGTCCTTTTAATAATAATAAAAAGAGAGCAGAGACAAAGCTTTCTCCAGTCTGTGTAGTACAGATAAATATTTTCCCCCCCTTGGAAGATGGTTATCATCTTATCCTCTGTGCTAAGAACTCTTTGCTAATATGTCTGGGCTGAGATAACTACATTGCTAAAGAAAAGTTTGTTGAAAGCATGTTGTGATCCAAGATCAGAATTATAGGAAATTTGTTCTGAGTTATTAATAGACCCATGTGTGGGAATTTGATCTGCATGATGAATCTCTTCTTTTTTGAAAGCTATGGCGATGGCTACCCTTATTTCAAAATAATGTTGTCTTTGGAGTCTTCTCAGTCATTTAATGAAGGAAGCCCTAGATTTCTACCCCAAAATCAGTTCCTAGTGATGAATAAAATCTGGCCCTATGTAATTGGACTAGAATTTCTCTGTGTTGAATACTATCCTTTATGAGCTTTTATTTCAAAAAAAGGCAAATTTTGATAACTGATTGAAATCAAGTTGCCTTATTCTGTTACCATTTTTGAGAGTGCAGTTTTTGTCAATTTTTTGTCTTTATTATTATTATTATTATTATTATTATTATTATTATTATTATTATTATTATTATTATTATTATTATTATTATTATTATTATTTATTGAATTTATATACCGCCCTATCTCCCTTACGGGACTCAGGGCGGTGAACAGGCGATAATAAAAATCACGATAAATATACACAAGTTTCTATTCTAAAATCAAATTAAATAACAGGCCTGCTCTAAAAGTACCCCATACAAAACCCCCACTAAAACATAATCAAACTACGCCAGGCCGGCCGCACGGAATAGATGGGCCTTCAGGGCTCGGCGAAAAAGGCGCAGGTCCGCAACTGTACGTAGGTCGGGGGATAGGTCATTCCAGAGGGCAGGAGCTGCCACAGAGAAGGCTCTCCCCCTGGGGGTCGCCAGCCGGCATTGTCTGGCCGACGGCACTCTAAGGAGGCCCTCTCTGTGGGAGCGGACTGGTCGAAGGGAGGTGTTTGGTAGGAGGCGGTCTTGCAAATACCTAGGTCCATTGCCACGGAGCGCTTTAAAGGTTGTTACTAACACCTTGAAGCGCACCTGGAAGGCCACAGGCAGCCAGTGCAGCTCGCGCAGGAGAGGTGTTACATGGGAGTATCTAGAGGCCCCCAGGATCCCCCGCACGGCCGCATTCTGAACTAGCTGGAGCCTCCAGGTGCACCTCAAGGGGAGCCCCATGTAGAGAGCGTTGCAATAGTCCAGGCAGGAAACAACGAGGGCTTGAGTGACCGTGCATAGAGTAATATTTATTACTCTAAATATTATTTTAATGTGTTCCTTTTACACTTCCAGGCATGCCCATACTGCAATTCAGTCCTATTGCTTGTAGAGATAATCTTCGATTTACAACCATTTATTTAGCGATGGTCCAAAATTACAACAGCACTGAAAAAAGTGATGTATGATTGTTTTTCACACTTACAACCGTTGCAGCATTCCCCATGGTCATGTGATCAAAATTCAGATGCCTGGCAACTGGTTCATATTTATGATGGTTGCGATATCCCAGGGTCATGTTATCACCCTTTGAAACCTTCTGACATACAATGGCTAGAAACTAAACAAGAAGAGAAGCAACTTAGAACTCAGGAGAAATTTCCTAACAATGAGAACAATTAATCAGTGGAACGACTTGCCTCCAGAAGTTGCAGGTGCTCCATCACTGGAGTTTTTTTAAGAAAAGACTGGACAGCCACTTGTCTGGAATGGTATAGGACAGACATGTCAAACACAAGGCCCGGGGACCAGATGCGGCCCGCGAAGTGGTTTCATGTGGCCTGCGAAGCCATCCTGGAAACAGTGAGGGAACGGCCCCCGTTGCCTTGGCCCTGGCCCAGGCCGGCCGGGAGCCAATGTACAATTTTATGTTAGCCATCTATGCTGAAATGCATTCAGTCTTAGCTCCACAAGGCCATCTGGAAACAGCGAGGAACCAGCCCCTGCCACATCGGTCCCGTCCCCTGGGTGCATGCTGGGGAGGTGTCACCTTTGTGAGGAATGAAGAAATGCATCATCGCGCTGGCCATTTCCAGGTGATGGTGCATTTCTTCATTCCTCACGAAGGTTGACACCTCCCCAGCTGCATTTCTTGCCTGTTTTTCTTCCTCACTCATCTCAAATATTTTCCCACCACTCTGTACTTAGGAAGGAAGGAAGGAAGGAAAGAAGGAAGGAAGGAAGGAAGGAAGGAAGGAAGGAAGGAAGGAAGGAAGGAAGGAAGGAAGGAAGGAAGGAAGGAAGGAAGGAAGGAAGGAAAGGAGAGGGAGGGTTTGAGGGAAGTCCTACCTTAGTCCTGCCCTGCTGCCCTTTCACCATCCTCTTGCCCTCTCCTCCTGGCCTCTCCTGGGGGTCTCCCATCCTATTGCTAAGGAAGCTTTGGATACAAAGCCGTGTCTCCTCCCATGGAGAAGGAATGGGCCTCCCTCTGACTTTGCCCTTGTACCCATCATGAGCAACCTGGATAAGAAGAGCAAGCACAGCAGCCGTAGCCTTGAGGAGGAGATAAGTGCAGCTGGGCGTCCCCCCTGGGGAAGTGGGGCTGGGCTTGGTGCCACGGGTGCTCGAGGGCCAGGCTGGGCGTTTGACCTCTGCTACTCAGGGCTCCGGGCAGCCCGCACCACCATCCAACCCCCCCCACATGGCCTGAGAGGAATAGTGAGGCTCCTCCAGTGGACCATGCCTTGGCACTTGCTCAGGTCCCAACCCCTTCTGCCAGAGACCCTCAGATCTGTCCCACTCCTGCCCAGACCCCCACAGGCACCCTTGATGTGAACGATGTAGAGCTGGCCACGTCCACCCAGTAGGCCACATCCACTCCATCCACGCCCACCCAGTAGGCTGCACCCACCCTGGCCACATCCACCCGGCCCCCCAAGGGCAACCGCAATGCTGATGCGGCCCTCAATGAAATTGAATTTGACACCCCTGGTATAGGATTTCTGCTTGAGCAGGGGGTTGGACTAGAAGACCTCCAAGGTCCCTTCCCACTCTGTTATTCTATTAAAGTCCATAGGGAATCCAGATTCACTCAACAACTGCGTTACTAATTTAACAACTGCAGTGGATTCACTTAACAATTGTGGCAAGAAAGGTCGTTTAACACTGTCTCACTTAGTAACGGAAATTTTGGGCTCCATTGTGATAATAAGTGGAAGACTGTACTGTTCTGATTCATCAGCTATTGCCATTGATGGAATCTTCTCAGATGCACTGAGAACATCTACCTGTTGAGAGCAACAGGTTGAAGAATGTGGCACACCTGGAGAGAGAGAGAGAGAGAGAGAGAGAGAGAGAGAGAGAGAGGAAAGAAAGAAAGAAAGAAAGAAAGAAAGAAAGAAAGAAAGAAAGAAAGAAAGAAAGAAAGAAAGAAAGAAAGAAAGAAAGAAAGAAAGATTATAACTCTGAATGACTGGAATAGTGAAGATGACTGTGGATCTGATGAAATCTGTTGTTAAATGCAAGGATCAAGTTATAAGTCACTATTTCAGTAATGAATAACTTCAAATCGTCACTAAATGAACTGTTGCAGATCTAAGACAACCCTGTAACTGATTGCTCTACTTGGCTTGGATTATCACTTTAAAAAGTGAGTTTTTAGTATCATGCCAGTCAAAACAGGTATCTTCTCTGCAGTAGATAAAGATTTTAGCAGATTTCATGTCCAAATTATGAATATTTTTTCACAACTTATCCATATCTTCTGAAAATACTGCTAGTCCTCAACTTACAACATTTGTTTAATGACTGTTCAAAGTTACAACAGCACTGAAAAGTGACTTATGTCTGGTTTTCACACTGACAACCATTGATCATGTGAGCAGAATTTGGGTATTTGACAGCTGGCATGTATTTATGACAATTGCACTGTCCCAGAGTCATGTGATCCCCATTTGTAACCTCTTAGCCAACTTTCAACAAGCAAAGTCAATGGGAGAAGCTAGATTCACTTAACAACCACATGATTCACTTAGTTGTAGTGATTTGCTTAATAACTGTAGTCATAAGTTGAGGACTTTCTGTATTCTGTGTGGAATGGATATTCTAAACATTATTGTTCTTCCACATGAATTATTAGGGCTATTCTAAACTATAGACCTCCTCTTTAAAAAGTTCAATAAATGTGCTATGTTTCTAGAGACTACTTTAGGTAACCGTATTCATATTTGTTTCTTGCAGGCTATGCTGAAATTGTTTGGCAGTGACTTATATGAACAAAATGTTAAACAAGGGCTACGGTTAGATAGGTATCCTTATAGCTAGCATGCCAAGTAGAGATTCAGCTGTTCTAACCTTTATTCTCAATCAAGTTCTTAATTCTAAAACTCAACTGTCTTTCTTGAACTTCATTATGTAAACAAGACCTTTTGACTAATGCTGAATTGAAATCTGCTTTGCAATTTCTAAAAAACAACAACAACACAAAAAGTAGCTCTTTGTGTGTGTGTGTGTGTGTATATATATTCATATTAAGAGACTATTTCTCCTAGGTATCCAAAATTTGATAACGGTAATGCTTTGAAGAATAGGAGAAATCTTGCAAATGTCATCCTCTTGAAACAAAACAGAAAATAGGCTAGGTGTCAGAAAAATTGGTTGGAACAATTAAACTATTTCCAAAATTACATGAAATTATATCATTCAAATAAAGAAACAAAATAAATGCTTAATCATTTTTTTTAAAAAAAGTTAAACTTTTGTCCTACTCTGTTCGCAAGCATCCTTTAAAAAAAAAAAAAAAAAAAAAGAACATATTTATTACCCCACTAGCTGTACCCGGCCACGCGTTGCTGTGGCTCAGTCTGGTTAAATGGAAAAGAAAGAAAAGAGAAAGCGCACGTTTGTAATATGTTTAATTTCACAATGCTTGTGGGTATGCTTTTACGTCCAACAGATGGCGCTGTTTTTCAAAAAAGCATGTTTTTACCTGTCACAGGTGTGACATCTATATAATAGTAGGGATATAAAAACACGCGCGTATTCGAATGCAACGTTGTGTCAAAATTTCAAAGCAATCGGTGAAGAACTTTCAGAGATTTAAGATTTTGAACAACGAACATTTACATTTTTATTTATATAGATTGTTTCAGTAATTTTCCTTAAAAGCAAGAAAAATTGGATCAGACATCATGTAGATGTGCTTAATAGACCATGTAAATAAACTTCCAATTGACAGATTAGGGAATGGGATGAATCCAATACTCAGTGAGAAGGAATATTTTTTGTTTGTTTTGGTAATATTGGCCATTTTGATAATGATTCCACAGCTATGTGTTTCTAGTTGGAGAAAACAAATTTGCCTGTGCCTATGAATTTTCCTTGAAGTAGGAAGCTTACAATGCATTGTAATTTTAACAGGAAGGTTTATTTAAATAATACATGGATTGGGATTTGGCAAAGCTAGCACCCACCTATCCCATCCTATCAAGAGAAGAATCAAGAAACAAAAACTCTCTACCTTGAGAACAAAGGCAAAAAAAATAGCTGAGATTTGCTTCCTCAGACAAAGAGGAAGTAGTGTGTTAGCATGTGGCATTGTTACATTTGCCAGGAAACGATAACACAATTGCAGAATAGCAGGTTGGCTGCCAAGGTACCAGCTCTGTTGTAGGAAACACCTGTGTGCTTCCCATGGTATGCCACAAGAGGGCGAGCTGGCTTCAGACCAGAAAGAAAGACAAATAGCCATTCCTGAAGCATCATCCAAGGCCTGGAGCCACATCACAAATGGGTGCCACAACCAGGAAGGCTCAGAAGGTAGGAATTTTACTGCCTGCATGGAGCACTCTATCCTACCCTACCTTGAAACCCTACCCTACTTTATCTACTTGCATAGAACATGCTTTTGAACTGTTAGGTAGACAGAAGCTCAGGTGAGGGATGGGCGCTCACCCCAACACAGTGCTAGGACTCAAACCGTTGGAGCAGAAAACATCTCCAGCATTATTAAACCACTGAACCACCACATCTTTAGCAGAGTGAAAGATCAGGGGACAGAGAGTAAATTCCTATTACCTTTTAGTCACCTGAAGTGTGGGTATTTAAGAATCAGTGACAATACAGGTAGTCCTTGATGTATGACTACATTTTAGACTGGAATTTCAGTTTCTGTTTTGTACAGAATGTTTCTGTGGGATCCAATCCTGGTCGGTCACCAGAATCAGAGGTTTTGTCTTCCAAGCTTTCAGACTTCTGCTGGAACCCATCTTCAGGGAACTTATCTCGGAAGACAAAAACCTCTGGTTCTGGTGACTGACCCAGATTGGATCCTACAACATTATCTTGTGACACATATATTTGCCTTTTTTCAGAATGTTTTTGACTTGTGTCTTCCCGACCTCTTGCTCTAAATCCCACCCTTCCTTTCCATCTCATCTTAGAAGTTAATAAACAGTCAGCTGGCTGTGAAACATACCTTCTCTCTTATCCTTTCCTGCAATGTTTTCATACATTTCACATTGTCCTCTGCCTACAAAAGGACCGCCATTGAGGAGAACAGGGAAATAACCACACGCAAACTTTTATTGTTATTCTGCCAGATATGGTGTGTTTTTTTTTCCTTTCTATTTGTAAGAGACAGATAATAAAATTAATTAAAGTAGGTCTTAATGCACATTTGGGAAACTGATGGGCTCTGGTAGTGCTGGATCAGCAGTCTGTGATTTCATATTTGCGTAGGATTAATAAAGGAAAACAAGATAATTTATATAAGAGCTCAGGCAGATGAGATGCCTGTAATTGATGGAATTGTCTGCCTAAGTGAGCTGCAATCTATTTGCTTACTAGGTCCGACAGAGCTTGCACATCGCACCAAAGCGTTATAAAGCTTCAGGCAGTTGGTATAGGAACACCAGCAATTCTGGGGATGAGAGTCGTTGGATGGGTTTCAGCCAACATGGTTAACCTATGATTAGCATTGAGCCTTATGAAAGACAAAAACCTCAGTTCAAAATACAGGTAGGTCTCAACTCATGATTTTAATACAACCTGTCCATTTTGGTTTTTAAGTCATGACGATCATAAAGTAGGCTAGCCAGATGGCCAACCTGATTTTACAATCTTTCTTGAAATGATCATAAAGTGAATGCCACAGTCAGTAAGCGAACCAATTGTTTTCTAAGGGCTGGTTTTGCCAAAAACTGGAAGTAAATGGTGGTTTTCTCTAAAAACATCATAAAATATATTTACATCACACAATGCAGCAAACATCTGTCAATGCAAGTCGGTTACCAAGTGACTGAAATGAAGTCAGGTGACCATGGAAGGGACGGGCCAGAACCAGGTCATAAATATCCCTAGGAAGGTCTGTCTTAACTTTGAATGGCTACTAAATGGCCAGTCATAAGTTGAGGATCATCTATTCCAGTACTTATCAAGAATAGAATAGAATAGAATAGAATAGAATAGAATAGAATAGAATAGAACTGGAAGGGATCTTGGAGGTCTTGTAGTCCACCCCCTGCTCAAGCAAGAGAACCTCTACCATTTGAGATAAGTGACTGTCTAGTCCAGGGGTGTCAAACTCAATTTCATTGAGGGCCGCATCAGCATTGCAGTTGCCCTCGGGGTGCCGGGGTGGGTGCAGCCTACTGGGTGGGTGTGGATGGAGTGGGTGTGGCCTACTGGGTGGGCATGGCCAGCTCTACATTGTTTGCATCAAGGGTGCCTGTGGGGGCCTGGGCAGGAGTGGACAGATCTGAGGGTCTCTGGCAGAAGGGTGTGGAACCGGGGCAAGCGCCAAGGCATGGTCCATTTCTTCATTCCTCACAAAGGTGACACCTCCCCAGCATGCACCCAGGGGGCGGGGCCAACACAGCAGGGGCTGGTTCCTCGGTGTTTCTAGATGGCCTTGTGGAGCTAAGACTGAATGCGTTTCAGCATAGATAGCCACCACAAAATTGTACATTGGCTCCTGGTCAGCCTGGGCCAGGGCCAGGGCCAAGGCAGCGGGGCCTGTTCCCTCACTGTTTCCAGAATGGCTTCGTGGGCCACATGAAACCACTTCGCGGGCCACATCCGGGCCCCGGGCCTTGTGTTTGACATGTCTGGTCTAGTCTCTTCTTAAAAATATCCAGTAATGGAGCACCGACAATTTTTGAAAGCAAGTTTTTGTTAATTTGAAAGCACTGGTTAATTGTCCTCACTGTTGATAAGTTTCTCCTTCTCATCATACAGCAATTTAGTGATACGCCATGAATTTGCAAAGAAGAGATCAGAACCAGTTCTTCAGTTGGGCCAAATGAAGCAACTTATTGAGAAGATGTGGAACCGGTTGGGCCAAGTTTCCACACTGATCTCCCAAGCTGATGCCCAAATCAGTCATATTCTGACATTTCCTGTGCCAACAAAACATAGCTTTCCACTGATAGCTCTTAGAATATATGGCCATGTAACAATCTGACTCTAGGTAATCCAGGTGTCCAGATCTGGGAGTAAGATGGATGGTACCTAAATTTGACAAATGAATAACTTAAAAAGTGGTAAATCAAGCCCAGGAATGGGTTTGAACAAATGTATTTGTAATTGTCTGGAAGTTGAGATGCCAGCAGAGGTGGCCTGTGATTTCTGATTTACCTGGGGAAGAGTGGATGACAGAACCACAATTGCCATCCTAGATTTAGAAGACCTGATTCAGAGGTAAATAGAGAAAGATGTTTCATACAATTCTCTTTCTATTACTTTTGCTCCAACCTTCAGTTTTAGTGGGACAAGGAACAACAGAATAACAGAGTTGGAAGAGACCTTGGAGGTCATCAAATCCAACCCCCTGCACAAGCAGGAAACCCTATACCAGGGGTAGGCAACCTTGGCTCTTTTATGACTTGTGGACTTCAACTCCCAGAATTCCTGAGCCAGCATGGCTTAGCTTGGAAACATCTCCCTTTCCCCTCAGCATGGCTGGCTCAGGAATTCTGGGAGTTGAAGTCCACGAGTCATAAAAGAGCCAAGGTTGCCTACCCCTGCCCTATACCATTCCGGACAAGTGGTTGTCCATCTCTTCTTAAAAGCCTTGGTTAAATTGCATAATAACAACAGTAATAATACTTAGGACTGGGGGGGAACCAAAAAACAAAGCAGAAATTTATGTTTCCTTGTATAAGGAAAAACCCACCATATATTCATGTGCACTAATATATAAATCCTTCATATCCCCAAACAAAACCTAATAAAGGTGAAATTAGTAGATGCTCCTTGGGGGGGGGGGGAGAAGCATTAAGGACACTCTAGCTTGTCCACACTACCCTCTTGTGGGAATGTGGGACATGACAGTTCCAAAATTGTTTGACTGCAGCAGTAGGCTGTTGTATGAATCTCATTTCTGTGACACTCAGAGGCTTCTTTGACCAAGATTGTCAAAAAAAAGGGGGGCAGCACAATTTCCTGAAATTCAGATGTCAACAAAAATGATACTATAAATTCCCAAAGAGGCAAGTGCTCACTCAACCTCTTCAACATAGCCAGTCCCTGGGGGTTAATTAGGTGTTTTACTTAGCAGAAGAATCGTTTTCATATTTAGCAATTTTTTGATCTAGCTATTGCTTTAATTGGCAACAAAATATATCAAGTGAGATTCTGCACAATTATGAAATGGACATTCTCCTATTTTCAGATCTAGAATCAGTCAAGCAAGCAAAGAAAATCAGATTGTTTTTCAGCATTTGACTAAATAATGTATCGAGGCGCATTTTTGAAATATCCATAATTCAGATGAATACTAGCATTTGGAGTATGTAGGGAATATTCCATTAACCCTGTGCTGGTGGAATTCAAAATAATAGCATTTGTATTATTGGTCACTGTTTTAAGATGAGTTGAGCAAGAGGCAAAATAGTGAGTTTTGCAAAGAGGAAGAAGTCTTAATACCTTGGTGGACCTAAATGGATCTAAAACAGAAATGAATCTAGCAAAGAAAATAAATTCCAAGGACTCTGAGGTCATTTTCCCATCTCTGTTTGAAAGACAAAGAATGCTAAATATTGCCAGACATAAAGTGACTGCTGTTCCATAAAAGAAGGGGGGAAACAATCACAAACATGGATTACTGCCATAACCAGTCCTAACTAGCCAAAGAAGATTCATCCATCCATCCATCCATCCATTCATTCATTCATTCATTCATTCATTCATTCATTCATTCATTCAATATTTCTCACATTTTACATCGAATATGGATACTACCTAGCCAGTCCTACATTGATAAACTATTCTGAGAACCGTCTTATGGAAACCATGTTGGGAGGATATTGTCCCATAATTTGTGGTGAATTTTACTGTGAATGTGATAAACCATAGAATGTGAAAGGAAATGCATATGATATTTTAGCCTTCACTTCAGACAACAAAGGGACATAGATATGCTTTGGGCTAAAGTACTAAAAACTCCACAAAAGGACAGTATGAAGCAGCCAATTATAGCTTACTTGTAGGAAGATTACCTGAACAAAACAGCTGATTAACAGATTTGAAAGAGATTCAGATGATCTAGATCCACGGCTCCCAACCCTTTCTATACCCCACATTCCTAGAGCGCTTCTGATATATTCTCGCACCCCTTACAAAAGTTTGAAATAACAAATTATGCATATACACTATAATTTTGAAACTTCTAAACCCAACTTTTTGCACTCCTTGGAATATTGTCTTGCACCCCCGGTTGGGAACCCCTGACCTAGATAGATACTGAAGAATCCTATAGACACAACATGGTCAGAATCCATAGAGAAGGATGACAGATGGTGCCTTCTTTAACTTTTAAGGCAGAAAAGGTGAAGGAAAGCAATTACTGTAGTAGACTGCCTTGGCTTCATTTTTTCCTCCACTAAACACCTCTTGCTGGCAGTAGAAACAACTACCAATTGTTCTCCATAACATAAGTCAGGGCTGGATGAGTGTAGGCAAGTACTCTGAATGGTGAGTTTGTTCATTTAATGTGAAGATTGCCTCCATTCTTATGACCGGCTAACATATTGCAGGATTGGAAGGATTCTTTGTAGAAAAGTGACCATCATGGCCCAGATCCAGATTCTGAATGTGATTCTGAAGAAGCTCCTCCAGCTGAACCTGGAGAGATAAAGACAGGGATCACATGAGGATGATCAAAACCAGGCACCGGCTGCACAGCTTTATCATGTTGATGTCAAATCTCACAGCTCCCACATCCAGCAAGTAGAATAGAGACCAGAACAGAGATGTTCTATGAAGCTCCTTGCCAAAAAAGGGAAATAATCTTTTGATTAGTTGTCACAGCTGGTGCCAGTCTGATTTAAAAGGCTGTCTCTGATTGGCTGTGTGGTTGATTTGGATTCTGAGGGGTTCAAAGGCAACTTTGAATCATGAGCCTTCTGGGGAATCAACCATCATCTGATTCTTGTATTACATTCATGTGAATCTTGCTTGTGAAATTCTGACCTCTGGACTGGCTGACAACCCTATCCTGGTTCTTGGAAACTTGGACTGGTTTTGGACTATTCTTCTTCATGCTCTTGTTTACTTTTAAAGCAAAACATCCAGACAAGTGTTGCAAAAATATCCTGTTTGCATTTTTTGTTATTATCTCTTTGACCTCAAATAAACTGAGTAAAATCTAGCAACTGTGTGTGAGTCAATATTTGAACCAGAACCAGACAAGAACCTGGTCATTGTCTGGGAAGGATGTGGGATGCAGAAGAAAATAACATTTCTGATGATGACTGTAAAAAAAAAATGGTAAATTTTTCCCCTGTCCAGTTGTGTCTAACTCTAGGGAGGGGTGGCCCATCTCTGTTTCAGCATTGTCCAAAGATGTTTCTGTGGTCATGTGCCCAGCAGGACTATACACTGAGATGCACAGAACTCTGTTACCTTCCCACCCAAAAATGGTGCCTATTTATCTACTTGCTTTTGCATGCTTTCGAACTGCTAAGTTGGTGGGATAATTGTTCAGTTGCCAGGAAAATGGTCCTGAAAACATGTCCCCTTTGCTGCCATCTAGTGGTCACCTGGGTTGTTGATTTTTTTACAGGCCAAATGTAACTACTATAAGTAGGTAGAACTGTGATTCATAAAAAGTGATGGAGATTTGGTCACATGACAGAGACTGCTATCATGATTTTTTTACTCCTCTGTTGGATACCTTTTGATCAGCTTTTCAAGTTTTTCTCCCCATTATGCAGTGGCTTTAAAGTAAGACAAAGAGTATGAACAGATCTTTAGTTTCCTGCATCAATTCAGTTGTAATTGTTACACATCGCCAAATCTTTATTGGAAAGCTTATCTTAAAAATGTTGAAAGCAAGTAGCTTTGTATTTTTTGGGACTTTCTCTCAACTGGGCAAATATAAATTGTTGCCTAACAAACATCATTCCATCTGGATGGGATGCAAGAAGACAGCTTGTACAATACTATTTTTACCATATTATATATCATAATATCTTCAACTAGGTTTGAGTTAAGACAAAAATAAAAGCTGCTGCAATTTGATCACCAAAATTACCAAATGTCCTGAGGTGTTATAAATGTGAAAATTACTAATTTAGTTGGATTTAATGAATGCTGGTCATTGGATTTAATGGTATAACTTGGGTTTCTTTTCCCTAATCATCATCATATTTAAATTGACAGAGATTAAATAAAACAAGTTAATTTTTATATTCAAAAGTTAGGAAACTGTGATTGAGACTTAGAAGTCTGTGGTTGTTTAGCAAATATTTGGTATAAAAGTTGGAAATACATGAATGTTATCAAAGTTCAATATACACAAAACTGTTCTATGTTCACTAAATTTTGGTCAATTGTGCTAAAGTCCTCAAGGGACTATATGTTCCATATTTGGACCATTATACTTCTAGTATAGACCATACTATGTCTCTTAGAAGGCCTATGTCAAATAATTCCAATAAATTGCCTGTAAGGGAACTCAGTCTTAGAAATGAAAGAAATTACATACTTTATTGATCCTTTGCATTCTTCCTGATTTCAAATCTCCTTTTGACATTTGGGTATACTGTATTCTTAGCAAAGCTGGTCTGGCCTTTTAGAAATTGCTCTGATAACACAATCTCTTTTCCACTGCTGCATTGACATCAGTTCTCTAGCATGTACTTGAGGTGCTTGGACAGGAAAGTACTTCATTCAGCTTTTGTAGTATTCAGAGGGTAGTGATCCAGCATTTTATGGCCTACAGGTTGCCATGTGCAGATCTGCTCAATCTTCAAAATGTTCTATATTTAGGCAAGAAAAAACCAAACACAAGTATAGAATAGGTGGCACCTGGCTCAATGGTAGTTATTGCAAGAGAAATTTTGGAATCCCTAAATCACTTAAATATGAGCCAACAATGTGCTGCAGCTGCCAAAAAAGCCAACACAATGCTAGGCTGCATTAACAGAGGGATAGAATCAAGATCACGTGAAGTGTTAATATCACTTTACGATGCCTTGGTAAGGCCACACTTGGAATACTGCATCCAGTTTTGGTCACCACAATGTAAAAATGATGTTGAGATTCTAGAAAGAGTACAGAGAAGAGCAACAAAGATGATTAAGGG
Source organism: Protobothrops mucrosquamatus (assembly GCF_001527695.2). Classification (NCBI taxonomy): domain Eukaryota; kingdom Metazoa; phylum Chordata; class Lepidosauria; order Squamata; family Viperidae; genus Protobothrops; species Protobothrops mucrosquamatus. The sequence continues at coordinate 662,395 of NW_015386438.1, forward strand.
ATTGGAAACTAAAACATATGAAGAATGGTTGCAGGAATTGTGTATATCTAATCTAGTGAAAAGAAGGACAAGGGCTGACATGATAGCAGTATTCCAATATTTAAGGGACTGCCACAAAGAAGAGATGGTCAACCTATTCTTCAAAGCACACAAAGGCAGGAGAAGAAGCAATGAATGTAAACTAATCAAGGAGAGAATCAACCAAACTAAGGGGAAATTTCCTGACAGTGAGAACAATTAACCAGTGGAACAGTTTGCCTCCAGAAGTTTTGGTGCTCCAGCGCTGGAGGTCTTTAAGAAGATTGGACAACCATTTGTCTGAAATGATATACTGTAGGGTTTCCAGTATGAGCAGGGGGAATGGACTAGAAGACCTCCAAGGTCCCTCCCGACCCTGTTATTCTGTATTCTAATAGAAAGCTGACATGCAGTATATACTGGTAAAATTGAAAGATAATATTGCCATGTGACATGCTTTCTTCTCCGACTCTTTTCTTGCATTCGCAAGAAAAAAATGAGGGGGGAAGTAAAGCAGCATTAATTTAGATCAGATTTTTAAAGAAAGCAGGTTGAACAATACAAAGAACAAGAAAGAGATATTAATCTCTTTTTTGGACAATATAAATTCTCAGTCTGATGCCACAGGTTTAATGTGCATTAAAACATTACAAAAATGTGCATCAAAAGATCACAAAATAAGTCAAAATTAACATGCAGTTGGTGTCATCTCATGGACATGTAAGTATATTGTCATTTCTCTCTCTCATGGGCATTGTTTAAGGCCTGAGGTAAAATAGTTTGAATTGCCTAGAGGCCTGAGGTAAAATAGTTTGAATTAAATTTCATGTTCCTCATTCCATAATCTCTGTTCTATATATATTGACTCTGATTCCCATCTACCATGAAATCTAAGAAAATCACAAAATACCATTATTGGATCAGGCTGAAGTCTATGTATCTTATGTCCATGAAGACTCAATCATCCAGGCTAAAGATGCCTAAAGCTTTAATCATGGCAACTGGACCAAACTTTGTTGATTTGAGACATTTTGGTGCTCATACAAGCAACTTCATCAATCAGAGTAAAATTAGTTGGGCAGAGAGTCATTGGAATGTACCAACTCTTGCCGCACCAATGGAATGTACCAACTCTTGCCGCACCAACTTCAGGGGTTTCTCCCCAAAACGTGTTGCAATATGTCAATGAAGACTCAATCATCCAGGTCAAAGGTGTCTGAAGGTCGAATTGTGGCAAATGGACCAAATTTTATTAATCTGAGACATTTCATTGCTCATCCAAGCAACTTCATTGTTCTCAACAGTGGACAAATAATATATTTTTTTAGAAGAATCCTCTCTTCCAGGGTCTTGAGAGGGCTGAACGCAACCACATGTTTGTTGGATCCGTGCCCCTCCTGGCTGGTACTGGCAGCTCGGGAGGGTACACGAGCCTGGCTCCAGGGAATTGTTAACGCTTCTTTGCAGGAGGGTGCATTTCCTGCGGCCCTCAAGGAGGCCGTTGTGAGGCCCCTCCTCAAGAAGCCTTCCCTGGACCCAGATGAGCTGGCCAANGGCGACCCCCAGGGGGAGGGCCTTCTCTGTGGGTGCCCCCACCCTCTGGAACGAACTACCCCCCGAGATCCGGATGATTCCGGATCTCCTTACTTTCCACCGCGCCCTCAAGACATGGCTTTTCCAGCAAGCGGGCCTGACCTAGGGAGGATTTTAGGTAGGGATGATTTTAAGAAAATTTTAATTGACACACAGCTTCGAATATTTGGCTTTTAATTTGGTTTTATGGGGGTTTTTTGATCTTTGATGTATTTTGTTTGTCTGTTTTAATATGCTGTGCACCGCCCTGAGTCCTACGGGAGAAGGGCGGTATATAAATTAAATTATTAAATTAAATTATTAAATTAAACCCTTTCTTTCATTCAATAATTTTCAATGCAACTGAACCATAATTCCCACCAGCTTTCACCAGCAGTCATTCTCCTGAGAGTTTCAATTCAGCTACACTTGGATGGAAAAAGTCGTTCTATCTCTATGAGATGCCACTCAATAGCAGGGCAATTAGGATATTTTGGTGGCTGATCTTACATTGAAAAGGAGGAAGCTGTTAAATTGTAAAATATGCTGTATGATTAATTCAAGTATGAATAAGTCAAGCCATCTGCATTTGTGGCCCTTTCCACTTCTCCTGAATGAAGTCTTAGATCAGTGTTTCTCAACCTTAACTACTTTAAAATAATGATAATGATAATGATAATGATAATGATAATGATAATGATAATGATAATGATAATGATAATGATAATGATAATGATAATGATAATGTTGGAAGGGATCTTGGAGGTCATTGAGTCCAAACCCCTGCTCAGGCAGGAAACCCTACACCAGTGATGGCGAACCTTTTAGAGTGCCCAAACTGCAACCCAAAACCCACTTATGCATCGTCGAGTGCCTGGTAGGTGTGGCCCATTGGGTGGATGTGGCCCATTGGGTGGGCGTGGCCCATTGGGTGGGCATGGCAGACTGGGTGTAACTAAAAAGTTCAATCAATCAATTCCAACTTTGCAAGATCTTTTTTTTTCCCGCAAGAAGTTGAAATTGACTAATTGAACCTTTTTTTTTTTTTGCACATGGCGACGGAGGCCTAAAGTAAAAAAGTTTTATAAAACCCAGCTTAAGGCCTAGGACTGGGGTGACGGTGCACATGCCCNGCAGGCTGGGTGGAACTAAAAAGTTCAATCAATCAATTCCAACTTTGCAAGATCTTTTTTTTTCCCGCAAGAAGTTGAAATTGACTAATTGAACCTTTTTTTTTTTTTGCACATGGCGACGGAGGCCTAAAGTAAAAAAGTTTTATAAAACCCAGCTTAAGGCCTAGGACTGGGGTGACGGTGCACATGCCCACAGAGAGAGCTCTGAGTGCCCCCTCTGGCACCCGTGCCTAGGTTTGCCACCACTGGTCTACACCATTTTGGACAAATGGCTGTCCAGTCTTTTCTTAAAAACTTCCAGTGTTGGAGCATTCATAGCTTCTGGAGGCAGGTTGTTCCACTGGTTAATTGTTCTAACTGTCAGGAAATTTCTTCTTAGTTCTAGGTTGCTTCTCTCCTTGATTAGTTTCCATCCGTTGCTTCTTGTCCTGCCTTCAGGCACTTTGGAGAATAGCTTGACTCCCTCTTCTTTGTGGCACCCCTGAGATATTGGAACACTGCTATCATGTCCCCCCTCGTCGTTCTTTTCATTAAACTAGACATACCCAATTCCAGCAACCGTTCCTCATATGTTTTAGCCTCCAGTCCCCTAATCATCTTTGTTGCTCTTTTCTGTACTCTTTTTAGAGTCTTAACATCTTTTTTACATTGTGGTGATTATGATTAGTTGGAATATTCTGGGAGTTAGTGTTTACTCACCTTAAAGTTGCTAAGCCTGAGAAACACTGCTCTAGATTATTCCAAAAACTTTAAAAGATTGCATGGTTATTCTGAGCTTAGAATATCTACTGCTGTGCTTTTCCACCTTAACAATTTTAAGACCCATGGACTTCAATTTCTAGACTTTACCAGCCAATCACACTTGGTGAAGAATTTTGGGACATGAAGTCCATGGGCCTTAAAATTGCCAAGGTTGAAAAAAAAGTTTATTGTATGTCAATCTGGACTAGCGGGACCTTGTGTAACCAGCCATTCACCACTTTATAAAAATCACTTTCTTCTGCCCATGGTAATGGATACCTAAACAACAACATATACTGTAATCCCAAATACTTAAAATCAAAGTATTGCAAAATCTTTAGCCTTTCCCCTAGATCAGGGGTGTCAGCATTATGGTTGCCCTGGGGGGGCTGGGTGGGTATGGCCAGAGTGGGTGCAGCCTAATGGGTGGGTGTGGATGGAGTGGGTGTGGCCTACTGGGTGGGTGTGGCCAGTTCTACATCATTCGCATCAAGGGTGCCTATGGGGGGCCTGGGCAAGAGTGGGACAGATCTGAGGGTCTCTGGCAGAAAGGGGTTGGTCTGGGGCAAGTGCCAAGGCATGGTCCACTGGGGCAAGTGCCAAGATGGCCACCGCAAAATTGTACATTGGCTCCTGGCTGGCCTGGGCCAGGCCAAGGCAGCGGGGGGTCGTTCCCTCACTGTTTCCAGGATGGCTTCACGGGCCACATGAAACCACTTCACGGGCCGCATCCGGGTCCCGGGCCTTGTGTTTGACATGTCTGCCCTAGATGGAGCTGATGGAGCTGTCCAGAATTTTTGGATGATAGCTCCTGCATTTCATTAGGCAACCTGATAGGAGTTCTAACCCAAAAGATTGGAAAAAGACCAAGCTGTAGAACACTGATGTTGATCAAGGTGTCATGATTTAATTTTTCAGAACCCCAGTTTATTGTCCAAAAAAGCAAGGTTTTTTAGTGAAACCTTTTTTAGTCTTCTTCTTACTCAAGGGGTAAAAAAAACCTAGTCCAATTGCCTTTTGAAAAGCACCTTTAAGACATTCATGGACTGTGGCTATTAACTATTAGCTACAATACTTAATTGTGGGACCTCCCGTATCCGAAGGAATACTCTTTGGAATACATGAAAGAAGGTACAATTGTCACCATGTCTTATCAATGAGTCACTCATTGACATCGGATTGACTACAGTGAGAATACTGGATTAAATGGACTTCTAAGTCTTTGATCAAATCCAGCTTTCCTCACAGTTTTTCCTACAGCAACTGGAGCCTCGAAGACAAGAAATAATTTCTGAAGTCTCTTCTGCTGCTTTAATAACCACTGAATTTTGCCATGAGTTTGGAGCATTATTAAAGTTGCCTTCAGCGAGTGATGCTAATTGGATGTGTGTTTTTTCCTCCTTGTTTTCTAGTTTCCTTGCTACTTTATCTCCGTCCTATTAACAACATGGCCTGTAGCTCTGTGTGCCCCATAGATGTCATCTAAATGATGTGAAAATCAATAGCAAATGTTGTGTTTTTAAAGTCATTATTGGATTTGTGCGTAGAGATTGCACAAAACGATCAGTGATTCCCCCAAAGTATTTAATTCAAATAAGAATGTATCTAGAGTGGGGTCCTTTTTAGATCAATTCTCCCCTTTTTCACTCTGAAGGATAATGTGCCATTATTAGATCAGGAAGCATTAATGTCTGGAATAGCAAAGCTTCCTTACATTTATTTGCAATACACAATTGTTAGAATTTCCCTGCTGGTGCACAGCAAGGCAATCTAGCCCAGAATTTCATTTTGAACAGCAAAATTGTAGCAGCTTCTTACTAAGTGCTGTATTCTATGGATTTTCTCTCAAGTAAGTGGGTATAAAACTGCAGCCCCAGAGGGGGTTGAGGGAAAATTCATTTGTTTATTTCTCATTCAAAGGCAGACTTCATCTAAGCTCATAATCCATTCAACAGTTTATTAGGTTTTTATTTTATCTACCCTCTAGGTGGTATTAATTTCTCTACAGTAACAAGCTGTTAGGTGGCTGAGAATGGCCCAGGATGAAATGTAAGCAGAGTCTCCAAGAGTTTCATACACAGCTTATTGACCAATTCTTGAGCCAGCAGAAAACAAAAACAGTAAAAAATACAAAATCTGTTATCCCTTCTAATAATCCCTACCCTGAAATAGAATACCATGGTGCTCTCTGAGCTTTGTCAGATGTTTCATTACCCAACTAGGTAACATCAGGTATGCTAGAATGTTACCTAGTTGGATAATGAAACATCTGCAAGAAAACAATCAAGCTCAGAGAAAACTAAGGATTCCACAGTTCAACCCTGAGCTACAAATATTCTCTTCTATTTACTTGCCATGTGTCAATCATATTTAGAACATGGATTGGTGGATACCGCCAGGTTTGTTTCCTTCTCTCCCTGCCGTCATCACCAATGGCAACCAATCATGGATTTTGACATGGGCTGGCGCTGAGTCTAGGAGAGAAAGTAAGTTTTCACATAGGGCTAGAATGGCAGATTTACCTGTCAAACCATGCCCTGGTTTTGTGCAAATATTTTGAATAGGTAAATTCAAAGGAGCCCAACTATTAGCTGATAATTTATGACATAGGATTAGAGTTATCTCAGAAGAGCCATAAACCCAAGTAGAAAAAGAGCTTGACATGAGTTTAGTGCTATCCTGAAGGGGGCTAAATTGTATTTAAAAGAGCATGAATGGCACTAAACCTATGTTTCCTTTTAGAATAGTACTATTCTAGAATAAACCTATGTCTAGCTATTCCAGAACTGCTGATAGGTGCCATGGGAGTGAGGGAATGTGTCACAGGGAGACAAAAACAGCGGAATTTATCTTTCAGTTCACTATGTAGCTATACCACCATTACTCCCACTGTCAATCAATAATAATAATAATAATAATAATAATAATAATAATAATAATAATAATAATAATAATAATAATAATAATAATAATAATAAACTTTATTACGGTCATAGACCAGCAATAGCCATCACTTTTTACAATATATTAAATAATAATAATAATAGTAAAAATAGTACTAACATTAATAGTAAATAATAACATCCCTGTTAAGAAAATACATGTTCTCAAAATGTTAGGGTCACTCCCTAGTTTACGTGAGTGGATAGCCGATTAATGTGTGAGTAAATATAATGTTCCAAACATTATTAGAGATAACTCCCGAAAATTGGCACAAATTGATGACTATAGGTCTGTAACCAATTTTTTTCTTGTGGACCCACTGTCAATCAGCTACTAATCAATCAGGATAATTCAGATCTCTAAGCTGGGGATTATCTAGAAGCTTGGCAGGTACAGAGGGAAACCAAAGTTTGAAAGAATGGGATTCTTCTGCCACTCAAAACCAGGATAGCTTCAAAAGGCAATGTCTAAAGACTAGAGGGGGAACACACTGTACTTCCACCTATATAAACTCACCAACATGTGCTGGGCTGAACTTTTTACAAATCATCTGACTGAACAACTATATCATAAATTGTTTTAACTACTTAAAGATTCATATGGTGAGTCAGTGTGATCTAAAGAATAAGATGTTACACTAGGAATATGAGAGACGGGTTCAAATTTACCTTCAATCACAGATTTGCTTTTTCTTTCAGGATCCACACAATACATTTAGCCATTTAATTACAATCACATGCTAACCTGCAAACTGAAAAGTTGGGGCCTTGGATGCTCACTAGTTCAAGTGGGACAAAAAAAAAGGGTCCTAAAGCAGAAAAAGGGCACTTTAGAGATTACTGCAGCTAGACTCTCTAATTCAGGTGTCCCCAACCTGTGGGCCACGGCCCGGTAGTGGGTCATGGCCTGCTGGCCACCAGGCTGCGGGACAGGCTGGCCAGTGCGCACACATGTGTACACCCCCCACACACACTCTCGCTAGTACCACATGGTGTGAAAACAAGGATGCCGTGCTGTGGGGTGCAAAAACAGGATATTGCTGCACCCTGGGGCACAAAAATATGATACCGCTATGCTGCAGGGCACAAAAATGGGCTGCCGTGCCTTGGGTTGTGAAAATGGGATGCCATCATGAAAATGGGCTGCTGTCATGCTGTGGGGCACAAAAACAGGCCGCTGCCATGCTGTGGGACATGAAAACAGGCCACCGCCATACCTCAGAGCATGAAAAAAGGATGCCACCATGCTACGGGGCACAAAAATAGGTGCCACCACATGATAGGGCATGGAAATGCTGCTCCGCACAAGAATGGGGCAGGACTAGGAGTATCACGCGGGTGCTAGCCCTGCCCTGTTCGTGCTGCGCACGTGCTCATAGCCCCATACGTGTGTACATGCGCATGTGTAAAATGCTTCCCCCTCCCTTTCGCTCCGGTCCACCACCGACAAAGGTTGGTGACCTCTGCTCTAATTCAAGTTATGGGTAATCCCAGAAGTTCCTGTTTCTGCTTACAAAAAATATATATAATTTATGATGCAGTCATCCATAAAAGGATACATTCCTTTACCGTTTTTAGCTGTAGTAAGTGGAAATATAGTTTCATGTTAACCAGGTAACCAGGTTAAACATGTTGTAGCAGTACCTCCCAATCCCATTTAGTCTCCATCATTAAATTCATACTAAAAAAAAAAATATCTCCACCAGCTACATCCATTGAAGAATCTGGTTTCAGGAGCCCCAAGAAAGAAACAAAACATACACGGAGCATAATAGTGTTCACAATGTATGTTCTGTTTTCCCATTGGAAAAAAAAATGCCCTCAGCTGCCATTTCCAACCTGTAGTTTTGTTTTCATCTGAAGATGAGCCTAATACAAAATAGCTATTGCTTAAGAATTGGCATCCCCCACTTGATGCATTAAAAGAGAGAGAGAGAAAAAAAAGTAGGGAGAGCAGCAGCTGCAGACTTTGCTAGAGGCTAGACAGGCATAACCAGAGTACAATATGAGGGATCAGTGTATAAAGACAAAGGCATTTTAGAAGAGGTTCCTTAAATCCTGTTACATCCAACATATGTTTCCAGGATAATTAACATCATGCTCATTTGGGAAGAGGGGAGTAGAAAACCTCACATCTATCAAAGCGGAATAGCCAACACATTTATTACATATGGCATTAAGGAGGTGGCACAACATTTTCAACGCACATCCTCTTAAACTTGTATTCTCACAGTAAAAAGATGAACACATTGCTACTACAAGGAATGGGAGGGGAAAAAAACTGAATAAGGGTGCAGAAGTTACTGTGGTATTATTCTGAAACTTGGAAGTCCTCCAGATATGTCAACTTCAATTCCCAGAATTCCATACCAATTCCCATTCTGGGAATTGAAGTCCAAACATCTGGGTCAATAGCCAGGCTGGGGAAGACAGCACTGCACTGCTGGGGAAGACAGCACTGGCTAAACAGAAGGGGAGATTAGCAATGAAGTCACTAAGAGATGTTGGGGAAATTGTTTTTACATTTAGTTTTCATCTTTCAGATAAGAAGAATTCAAAAAAGCAGTTTTATATTGAGACAATTGGTCATCTAGTTTGATATTAACTAAAATTAGGTCCACATCCTACAGACCTTCTACAGAAAATCTCTCAGATTACCTTCCTATTTGCCTTCTACCTGGAGCTGATGGTAATTAAAATCTAAAACATCCAGAGGGTACTAAGCTGCCAGTTGTGTTCCAAAATGAGTGGCAACACCTCTTTGAGTATTAAACAAATATTTTTGTGCAGCTGTTCTGTATTTTTAAAGAAGCTAGATGTCTAAAGTTGTTGTGGAGTGAAAAAGAAATAGTATGTCGAATTGAACACACAGCGCTGAAAAGTTCTGATATGACTTATCAAGGACATTTAAGGACCTTCTAGACTCCTCATGGATTTTGCTGTCAGTGCTAATAAAGATCAAGTGGTGAGTGGAAAATGTTATCCAATTAAATGGTTTTCCAGGGAGCAGAACAAACAAACAACTTCCAGCATTTATTGAAGAGCAAGCATCCTGACAATAACGAGAGAGAAGGGGCAGTCCACAAATGAAGGGCATCAAGAAATAACATTAGACAAATGAACCAAAGTAGAAAGGAAATATTTTTATAGCTGACTTCTAATCAGAAGCCTTGTAGAGTTTTATGTCTCAACTTTGCAAGAAAAGCTCTGTATAGGCAGTCCTCGAATTACCAGCATTTATTTAACATCTGTTCAAAGTTCAACAGCAGTCCTTGCACTTATGACCGTGGGCATCCCACCATTGTGTGATCAAATTCAGGTGTATGACAACTGGCATGTACAGCATTTAAAATGGTGGTGGTGTCCCAGGATTACATGATTGTTATTTGCTGCTTTCCCAGCTGGCTTCCGATAAGCAAAGTCAATAGAGAAAGTCAGATTTGCTTCATGACCAGGTGATTCCCTTAATAGCATTGATTTGTTTAACAACCATGGCAAAAAAAAAGTAAAATTGGGCATGTCTCATTTAACAACCACCTTGCTTAGCAACAGAAATTTTGGTCCCAGTTGGGATCGTAAGTCAAGAACTACCAGTAAAACCAGGATATACTCATTTGTGTGACAGAGAACATAGATCTCTTGTTTATCATATTAATATCCCACTCTTTGACTATAGAATCACATAAATGTTTCTAAGTAATGGAATTCCAAACTTCCTGCTGAAACTGGAGAAATAAAGTAGATCTTGAGGTGAAGATTCTATTGGGACTGTTTTCATTAGAGAGACAGAACCAGGAAATTGGCAAATTTATATGTCTAGAACAGGGATGGGAAATGATGGCCCTTTTATGACTTGTGAACTTCAACTCCCAGAATTCCTGAGCCAGCCATACAAGTCATAAAGGGGCCATCACTCCCCACCTCTGGTCTAGAACTATATGAACAATACATTTCTTTTTTCTCCCAGAGGCCCACTAAAAGTTCAAGTGCATATGATTCATTAGCATTCTTAGGATTAGAATACCAATTCTTCAGACTAAAACATATGAAGAACAGTTGCAGGATTTGGGTATGGCTAGTCTAGAGAAAAGAAGGACTAGGGATGACATAACAGTATTTCAATATTTGAGGGGCTGCCACAAAGAAGAAGGGTCAACCTATTTTCCATAGCACCAGCATGCAAGACAAGAAGCAATGGATGGAAACTAATCAAGGAGAGAAACAGCCTGGAATTAAGAAGAAACTTCCTAACAGTAAGAACAATTAAGCAGTGGATTAATTGCCTTCAGAAGTTGTAGGTGCTTCATCACTTGAGATTTTTAAGAAGAGATTGAACAATCACTTATCTGAATTGATATAGGGTCTCCTGCTAGAGCAGGAGGTTGGATTAGAACAGGGATAGGCAACTTTGGCTCTTTTATGACTTGTGGACTTCAACTCCCAGAGGAATTCTGGGAGTTGAAGTCCACGAGTCATAAAAGAGCCAAGGTTGCCTACCCCTGGACTAGAAGATCTCCAAGATCCCTTCCAGCCCTATTCTATTCCTGAGGAGTCTTTCAAAGGAGAATAAGTGGGTAGTTGCCTGAATTACATCCTTTACTTCTCAGGAATATTGGGTAGTTCAGATCTCTCCCCTGCTTAGATCCTGCAGGATGTTCATCCTTTTGGAAGCCAGGAATCTCAGTTGTCCATAAGAAACAGGGAAGAATCACATACCCAAAAAAGAGCCAGGCTAGGAGAAAATGGTAGAGATGCCAGGGTAAAAATGTGATGTGATTTCATTTAATATTTACTTTAATGCGAAGTACTGTAGAGATATGGCAGATGACCTTGATGGAAATATGGAAAAATATGACCTAGGCCAGGCATGTCAAACTCGTGATGTCACACAACATATCGGGCCAGTTTTGCCATTACCAGAAATGGGGTGGGCACGGCTTCCACGTGATGCGTCCGGCCCACGGGCCGGCAGTTTGACACCCCTGACCTAGGCAAAAGAGCCTGAAAACATTTTAAGTCCAAAATTTCCAAATAATATTTAAAAGCCAATCAGGCAGACTTTTCCCAAATTCACTGAAATATAAGAAAGAGGAAGATGCCCTGTAAACTACAGTAGGACCTTCAAGATTCTGTCATTATAGCCAACCTATACAATAGTTTTAGCCTTCTTATGACTTATAACTCAGGATTACCTTGTGTCTGAATTTCTTCTGGTGCTTCATTTGATTGCAGTCACATTCCCTTTGGCAAAGAAGAACAATTTTATTGGAAGATGATGGCATTGTCAAATGGCTTCTGTATCAGTGAATAAGAACTTCCTAATAGAAAGCTGGGGTTGATATTTTAGCCTTCCTCCTCCTGAATAATGAATGAAAGAAAAGAGCGGCCTGTAGTGCTGACAGGAGTTGGAGAGTCAGAACAGAGGCAAAAATCATTTCAGAAAAACCTGGCTTTTTGATTCACCAAAACAAACAAACAAAACACACAGCACACATACAAAAACAAAACTGATGATTTATAAGTGACAGCAACTGTTGGTTTTGAATTGAAACATTGCTTTAGGCTCAATTACCTCTGGTGAGACCAACCAAAAGAGCCATAACTGAGTTAATGAGTCACTTAATGTTGCAGTGTGGTGGAAGAGCAAACATAAAAAAGCACAGAAACAAATACATTTTGGGCACCACACTATGACTAGCTCATTACATAAATATGCCCTTATTCAGAGTGTTCTCCCTTAAGAAATAGGATGTAATCAACCTATAGATGGCTATCAAAGCCCAGACATTTATTATTCCTCTTTCATCTCATTTAAACAAAGTGGTAATATAGTGTAAGTCCCTAATGTAGGAGAGATTAAAGAAGGTAAAGTAGCAATTGCAATACAACATCCAGGAAGCAAACTTGAGAATTCCCACTTTCTCTTTTTAAATAAAATATTTAGTGAGAGTTTTACATAAAGTAAAAGACAAATTGAAGGAAAGAAGGAAGGAAGGAAGGAAGGAAGGAAGGAAGGNTATGCAATGTAATGACTTCCAACTTTCTCTTCAACAGATAATTGCAATTTTATAGTCCTCCCTCCCTCTTAAATCTTGTATAAATTCCTTTAGCATCTGACTTTATTCACATACTTTTTAATCCTCAAACCAGTAAATCATCATTTTTTTCTTATTTCAGTGAAAAGTCCACATAAAGTTACAGTATTTAAAAAAAAAACGTTTTTGTTGGGTTGTTTGTTTGTTTTTCCTGACCACAGAGCTTTGCCATCTCAGCAAATTCTGACAGTTTCATAATCCATTGCTCCATTGTGGTAATTTGGGCAACTCCATCTTAAGATCATTTTTGTAACTAACATCTCCTATTCCCTTACACTTTACAGAGAGCTTGGAAGAAATGGGAACGTATCTCAAGCCTATACCAAGAAACAACATATAGACAGACATTTTACAAATGCATTTATAAAAAAAAACGATTACCAGAGAGCCTTGACACAGAGGTGCAAGCTTCAGCATAACAGAAGATGAAACCTGCATGCAATCAAGGCCTAGCGATTATATTTTATTGCTCATCAATTGGATGTGATGAATTATTTACCTAATGTAAATCAAACTCTAATTGTGAGTTTGATTGCATCTTCTCCTCTTATTCTTTTGATAATACCTCAGCTTCAGGCACGAGGAAAGAAAGAAAGATTGATTTTATATATATTTGAATCATATTCAGTCTGATTCAAATTTGTTCCCGAAACAAGACTGAACTATAGCATTGGTATAGTAACATAGTATTAATCCAGACTATAGACTCCTATTGCATGTTGGTACACATAAATCTGTGCTCCATGATGTATCACCCAAGTAAAATTGTTACTGTATTCTCAATATTATACCCTATATAACGTAGAGCTTATTAAAAGCTGAAGTGGGGAATCATGGTCTTCCAGTATTATTTCAACATTAATTTCGCTGATGGGGCCTGCTGAGAGTTTTAATTCAATTAATTCAACAGTAGTCAAATGACCATATATCTTCCAATCCTGTTTTATGGAATCAATATCAGTTAAGTAATTGTTGCCAATAAAGCTACAGTATATGGATGCATTCATGGAATAATCAGAATTCAACTCTGAAGAATCATTATACACTTTCTGGTTTAATGATATGGAATGAAAATTAATCCATTGCTCAACATTTGTAAAAGAGCAGCTGAAATAGGGTCAATATAGGAATGGTGTCTACTAATGAGAAAGGGTTTTAATTACAGTGATAAGACAAAGTAAGCAAACAAACCAAAGTCAACCAAATTACTGCAAGGCAAAACTAAAGAATCATTGGGAATGTACACCTTTAATAAGTTATTGTTATTTTTAAGCACAGTGTGTATAGTTAACAGTGATTAGAGAAGAGCCCTTGCTGGAAATATCTTTTAGAGAAATTATCTGTTGGGATTCTCTATGGTGCTAATGGAAAAATTGTCTTTTTTTACCACAAAACCTATTGCAAGATTAATGGGGGAGGGATAGTAAAGATCAGTTGGGCTAAATGGATATCAGAAAGAAAAAAAACCAACTTCCTGAATAAAGCAGTGTGGGATGATTCTACAGAAGGAAAATGTTTAGGTTGAAATTTAAGGGGGCAATAGCACATAGACTTATATACCATTGCAGTGTTTTACAGCCCTCTCTAAATGGTTTAGAGAGTCAACATATTGCCTCCCTAACAATCTGGGCCCTCATTTTACCCACCTCGGAAGGATGGAAGGCTGAGTCAACCTTGAGCCAGTCAGAATCAAATTCCTGGCCGTGAATAGGGAGTTAGCCTGCAATACTGTATTCTAACCACTGTGCCACCATGGTTCAGAAATTAAAAAGCTTTGAGGGCACACAAATAACCTTGTACAGTATATATTTAAAAGAAAATCAGATAGACTCTTATCAAATAGGGATCTATCTGAAAAGGACATCTTTGGATTCTTTGAAGATTTATTGGATTTCTCTAATCTCAACAACTCTTTCCCAGTTTTGTGGATAAGCTATATCAAAATAGAATATTGTCTATCTTAATACTGTCATAACGACCATTGAAGATCTATGTGCAATTGTTCAATAAACATTTGTTATGGGTTCCTTGGTGCTCTCTGAGCTTGGAGAGCACCAAGTAGCCCATAATTCAGACCTGTGCTACTAATAATTCTCTTCTGTCATTTTTTACTCTAGTGAACCAAGCAATTATGATGCAATCACAAGCATTCTTTTTTTATAAAAAGTTTTTTATTTATAATACAATTAAAACAAAAATGGACAAACGTGACATTCCAGAATAAATATTCCTAACAGTTTGTTTCTTGTGGTACAAAAATTTAATACATCATCCTTAACCTCTATATAAGCCTCATTCTTCTATGCAATACAATTATATATACAATTATATGTACAGTTATATATATATTTCAATCCTATCATTAACTTAAGATCCAAGCAGTTCTCCTTAATTCATACCAACGGTAAAATTTGTCCCAGATTTCGAAGTATTCGAGTTCTGTCTTATCCTTCATAACCATTGTAAGCCTGTCCATCTCAGCACATGATAAGATTTTATACAGGATCTCTTCTTCCGTTGGAATTCCTTTATTCCTCCAGTTTTGAGCATAAACCAGTCTGGAAGCCGTTAGAATGTGTAGCATCAAATAAAGTACGTCTTTGTCGTACTTCTGCGTGGTTATGCCTAATAGGAAAAGCATTCTTGTATGTATGAGGTCTAGAATCATTTTTAGATTTAGAAAAAGCAATTCATTATTCTTTAAAATATGGAACCAAGCTTCATGCTTCTTTAGCAGTTTGTACCACTAACTGACAAATAGATTTTACAACCTAAAAAATGGCAATAAACATATTGCCACCCGAGACTCTGAAAAGTTCTCAGGAGCCTGACTTGACACAGTGTCTTATACATGAAAGCTTATGTACATCAAGAAATATTCCAACATGCCAATCATGAAATGGGTCAAGGTTTAGGTTATACACACTAATTTTCTTCTCTGCAGAAAGCAGGAACCTGTGCTGTACCTTGAAGTTTTGAATTAATATTTTTCTGAATCATTGCTTTTTTATGCTTTTTTTTTTTTGCTTGCCATTCACCTTTACTGTTTAAAATGGTTTTGTCTGGGCATCAGAGGCTCAGAGATTACAGGAAGCCCAGTGAGTATTGAAAGACTTAATTAGTTAACTGTTGCAAAGTGCTTTGTGATCTCAGTTTTCAAAGGCTGCCTGAAACAGATGCAGCATTTTACTAATTATGATGGTTATTATTAATTGACTGTATTAGCCTCCAGGCCTTCCTTAAGTAAAATCCTCACTGCCAAAATGGGGTTTGTCCCAAAGAAACACATGATTATCCACTATGACCCAAATTCTGTCTTCTGCTATTCTACAAGGTCATTGACCCTAACTTAAGCCATGTTCTTGTTAAACATCCATTGCTTTTGTTTTCTTTGTACACAAATCAGTATTGCCTTTTACTTCCTGTTACTTTCTTTGGGGAATAATCTGTCAGACCTCACAGAACACTGTTGGGTAGTTCCAACCAATTTCTTTCTTTTTTTTTTTTTAAAAAAAATCATAATAAAAGGGCAGGGAGATAGCTTTCCAACTCCCTTTTTGCTTTCTCTGTGGTCCTGTTTTTCACTATGAATTCTAATGTTCTCCATCTACCCTTGAGTTGTCAAAAAAGGTCTCCAAGGCAGAAGAACTGCTGTCCCATTGCCAACCTCATTGTCTCTCTTTTGAGAAGTTGCCAGTCACCTGATTTTCCCCTGGGGAGGGATCATGATGTCTCACAGATATTTACATCTTGGAGATTCCCTCAAAGAATGTGAAAATAAGGGAGAAGATGCTACTTGAAGGACAACTAATGATGACTCAAGCTTGCTTTATTCAGTAGTTGGGGACTGAGATGCCGGCATCAGGGAACTTGCCAGAAAAGCAAATGTTGTTAAAGGCAGGTTTGTGCCCAAGAAAATGTTAACCCAAAAGGCAGACCAGATTAAGAAACCATTGTCATGCAGGTCCCCACTAATTTTTATTGTAAAGAGCTGTTCTATCATAAAGAAGACTGAGCACTGGTTGACGCTCTTGGGAAAAAAACAAGAGTTCCTTGGATTGCAAGGAGATCAAAATAGTTGATCCTAAAGGACATAATTCTGACTGGTCTTTGGAAGGACAGATACTGAAGTTGAAGCTCAAATACTTTGGCCATCTAAGTAGAAGAAAGAACTCATTGGAAAAGTCCCTGATGTTAGGAAAGATTGAAGGCAAAAGGAGAAGGAGATGGCAGAGGATGAAATAGTGTAATTGACACAATGAACATGAATTTGGGCAAACTCCAGGAATAGTGAAGGATGGGGGGGGCTGGCATGTTGTGGTCCATGGGTTGCAGAGAGTCAGCACAACTTAGCGACTGAACAACAACAAATAATAAGAGAATCTTGTAAGTCTGAATGTATTTCTCTCTTCTCCCCTGCTTTATCTTTGTGTGACATTCCAAGAAGTTTTCTCAAATTACTTTCTTGTCCCAGTTCAGACCCCCTATTTGACTGCTGCTTCGTTAGTAGTTGCTGTACTTCAAGGCTATTCCCCTGCCTTCTGTAGATTATGACCTTCAATTATATCCTTCAGAGAATTGATTTACATTGATTATCATATACTATACCATACTGTCCTTGACAACCTCCAGAGAAATTTTATCCTTAAATAGTTTTGTGTGGATGCTCTTCTTCCCTTTGGTTCATGACTAAGAGATGCAATGTCCAGTAGTATAATTAACAAAGTAAACCAGTGGAGAGATTCAGCCAGTTCGCACCAGTTTGGCAGAACCAGTAGCTAATTTTTTGTTGCTCAGGCCCAGGAAGTGGCATCCACACAGAGAACCGGTTGTTCACATATTTGAATCCCACCACTGAAGTAAACCTTAGAACAAGGATATCTTAGAATTAGATGTTGAATGCTGTGGATATAATTTATTTGGACTTCAGTAAGGCATTTGACAAAGTAGACCACAACCTACTACTTGAGAAGATAGAAAAATGCGGGTTAGATAGCATCACCACCAGATGGATCCGTAGCTGGCTGACCGGCCGTACTCAGCGTGTGGTCCTCAATGGAACTGCATCTACATGGAGGGAAGTGTGTAGTGGGGTGCCCCAGGGCTCTGTTCTGGGCCCAGTGCTCTTCAACATCTTCATCAACGATCTGCATGAGGGGATAGATGGGGAACTCATCAAATTTGCAGACAACACCAAGCTGGCAGGAATAGCCAACACTCCAGAAGATAGCCTTAAGATACAGGAGGATCTGGACTGACTTGAACACTGGGCATTATCTAACAAAATGAAATTCAATGGTGAAAAAAGTAAGGTTCTACATTTAGGCAATAAAAACCAAATGTACAGGTATAATTTAGGGCAGTGGTTCTCAACCTGTGGGTCGGGACCCCATTTGGGTTCGATCGACCATTTCATGGGGGTCGCCAAGCAAGGCTGTCCGCCATTTTTTTTGTCCGCCATTTTTTTTGTCCGCCATTTTTTTTCCCTTTTCTGGCGGGTGCCTTACCTCCCTTGGGCTGGGCCAGCTGGTGGTCGGCCTAATCCATCTCTGCCGCTTGCCAGCTGCGCCTCGGCCGGTGCAGGGGGCGGAACCATGCATGCACAGCGCTCCCGGGCAGGGAAAGTCCTCGACTTACGACCGGTTGGGTAGTCCTCGACTTACGACCAGTTTAGTCCTCGACTTACGACTGGTTTAGTCCTTGATTTATGACCGGTTTAGTCCTCGACTTACGACCGGTTGGGGTCGCGGCATTAAAAAGGTTGAGAACCACTTATTTAGGGGGTACCTTGCTCAATAGTAGTAACTGTGAAAGGGATCTCGAAGTCCTAGTGGACAGTCACTTAAATATGAGCCAGCAGTGTACTGCAGCTGCCAAAAAAGCCAACACAGTGCTAGGCTGCATTAACAGAGGGATAGAATCAAGATCACGTGAAGTATTTTTTTTTTTTTTTTTTTCAAAATTTTTTTATTATTTTCAACATAAGAAGGAAAACAATCATAGGTACATCACAATTAAGAAAAAAAAAAACCCCCCACCCCCCACCTGGACTTCCCAAACCAAATCCCAGGATACTATTCATCTAAAAGTAACCTTATATTAATATCCCTAACTCCACAAAGTATAATTCTACATAATAGGTGAAATATATATATATATATAGAAAAGGAAAAATTTTTTATCTAAAAACCTAACCTATATTCCACCATTCTATGCTTATTTTGAATATAAACAATCCATCTTCTC
>NW_015386438.1:685005-744132 GCF_001527695.2 Protobothrops mucrosquamatus
CTCACCTACATCGTCCACAAGGGACGACTCGGGAACTCAACTCCTACCTCGGGCAGCTCACCTTTCCCCCTATGCCCAGGGGAAAGGTATCAAGCCGTTTGACAGCTGATGCAGGCTGTCAAAACGGCTTTTACGCAGAAACAGGCGGGAGCAGCAAACAGCTGCGTCCAGCGAAGGCGCCTGCCACCGGAAGTCCACGTGAAGTATTAATACCACTTTACAATTCCTTGGTAAGGCCACACTTGGAATACTGCATACAGTTTTGGTCACCACGATGTAAAAAAGATGTTGAGACTCTAGAAAGAGTACAGAGAAGAGCAACAAAGATGATTAGGGGACTGGAGGCTAAAACGTATAAGGAACGGCTGCCGGAATTGGGTATGTCTAGTTTAACGAAGAGAAGGACAAGGGGGACATGATAGCAGTGTTCCAATATCTCAGGAGTTGCTACAAAGAAGAGGGAGTCAAGCTATTCTCCAAAGTGCCTGAAGGCAGGACAAGAAGCAACGGGTGGACACTAACCAAAGAGAGAAGCAACCTAGAACTAAGGAGAAGCTTCCTGGCAGTTAGAACAATTAACCAGTGGAGCAACCTGCCTCCAGAAGCAGTGAATGCTCCAACACTGGAAGTTTTTAAGAAGAAACTGGACAGCCATTTGTCCGAAATGATATAGGGTTTCCTGCCTGAGCAGAGGGTTGGACTAGATGACCTCCAAGGTCCCTTCCAACTTTATCATTATTATTATTATGTGAACAACACTATGATATGTTTTTGTTCACCTACTTCTACCCATATACTTATTGGTCAGTAAACTAGACCTTAGTTTGTTTTCAGGAAAAGAAAGAGGTAACTCTGACAAAGGGTCAAAGTTATACACATTGAAAAATGGACAGAGGCAAGCTCTACTCAAAGATTCTACTGCTTATACAAACACTTCCTGGGGAGATTTTGAAAAAAAATTAGCACTAATTAAATCAGGACCTTCCTATTAAAAACCTTCCTCTTTGTCTTTAATATTTAGAAGAAATTGTAATGAGAGCCCAGAGCTAAATGCACTTATTTCTTTTACCCCTCAGTGTTTGCTGAAAACTGACACTGGATGCATTTGTAATTGACAACTTTATTTAAACACCAATTTAAGAATAAATTTGAACAATCAACCAATCTCATGGCTGAAACTTCTGGCCAGATTTATGTGTTTTGCATCTTTCTCATTGACTTTTAAAATATTCTGCTGGACAAAGAGTCTCAGAGAACCAAAATCATAGAAAACAATGGTTGATTCAGAATGATGCATCAGAACAAGCTTCCCAGTGTAACAATACAAACTCTGACTCTTATGTTTGTATATGTGTATTGCAGCACACAGACAAAAGTAGCAATCTGAGTGGACTGGACTCTCATTGTATTATTTACCTATCACTCCCCTTTCTGAAAATACCCCTAGGGTGAACTGAAAAGGTTACAAGTCATTTTGCTTTATTTTAGTTTTATTTTATAAAACCCTAGTGAGACCACACCTGGAATACTGCAACCAATTTTGGTCACCATACTACAAAAAAGATGTTGAGACCTTGGAAAAAGTTCAGAGAAGAGTAACAAAGATGATCAAAATCTAAGCATTCCTGAGATAGGCCATTTTCATTCTTTGCTCAAGAAAATAACATGAAGGGAGAAAGAACACAATGTACTGAACAATAATGAACAGAGAAGAGCAACTAAGATGATCAAAAGCCTGGAGACTAAAATATACAAAGAATGGCTGCAGGACTTGGGTTTGGCTAGTCTAAAGAAAAGAAGAAATAGGGGGTGACATGATAGTAGTGTTCCAGTATTTGAGGGGCTGCTACAAAGCACCAGAGGGCAGGACAAGAAACAACGGTTGGAAACTGACCAAAGAGAGAAGCAACCTGGAATTAAGGAGAAAATTCCTAATATTGAGCACAATTAACCAATGGAACAGCTTGCCTTCAGGGATCGTGGGTGCTCCATCACTGGAGGTTTTTAACAAGAGACTAGACAGTCACTTGTTTGAAATGGTATAGGTTCTCCTGCTTGAGGGGGGGGGGTGGACTACAGATCTCCAAGGTCCCTTCCAGCTCTATTCTATTCTAGTTGATCCTAATAAAGATATCAGGAGAAGAAATTCTGGATCTTTTTCCAAAAGATTATGGCTATCATTATTTTTTAACTACCTCTGAAGCTCTTCTTTTTCCATTCAGCCCATGGGAAGAAAAAACAAAATGAAGTAATTCTAGGTTAAGTCCCTCAAAAATACTGTATCAGTATACAGAGTTATTGAAAACAATCACTGTTAACTTTCAGTATACAAATCAACACTATAGGTCATGAGTATCCAACCTTTTGGCTTGCCTGGGACACATTGAATAAAGAGGAATTGTCTTGGGCTGCAAATAAAATGTATAATATACAATAGTTAATGTATATAAATATTGCAAAAAATCATATAATGTTAAGAGTTTATGATCTTATGGAGCCACATTAATAGCTGACTAGGACTGCATGCAGCCTGCAGGCTACAGGTTAGTTATGCATGCTATAGGTCCTTTATGTTAATTATCATGATCTTCATTCACTTAGTTGTAGAATAGCAATAGCACTTAGAGTTATATACCGCTTCGCAGTGCTTTACAGCCCTCTCTAAGTGGTTTTTACAGGGTCAGCATATTGCCCCCAACAATCTGGGTCCTCATTTTACCAAACTAGAAGGATGGAAGGCTGACTCAACCTTGAGCCAGTCAGGATTGAACTGCTGACAGTCGGCAGAACTATCCTGCAATACTGCATTCTAACCCTCGCACCATTACGACACTTATAAATAGCATCTACCATTCTAAAAAGAATACTTTCCTTTTCTTTGTTTTGTTTTTCCTCACTTCCCCAGGAAATATTGCCTTGTTATACAAATTAGAGCAGTGGTTCTCAACCTGTGGGTCGGGACCCCATTTGGGGTTGATCGACCATTTCACGGGGGTCGCCAAGCAAGGCTGTCCGCCATTTTTTTGTCCGCCATTTTTTTTGTCTGCCATTTTTTCCCCTTTTCCGGCGGGTGCCTTACCTCCCTTGGGCTGGGCCAGCTGGTGGTCGGCCTGCTCCGTCTCTGCTGCTTGCCAGCTACGCCTCGGCCAGTGCAGGGGGCAGAACCACGCATGCGTGGCGCTCCCAGGCAGGGAAAGTCCTCGACTTACGACCAGTTGGGTAGTCCTCGACTTACGACCGGTTTAGTCCTCGACGTACGACTGGTTTAGTCCTCGACTTACGACCGGTTTAGTCCTTGACCCCCAGTTGGGGTCACGGCATTAAAAAGATTGAGAACCACTGAATTAGAGGGATTTGTAGGCCCCTAGGAAACTCACATGCATCTATTTTTGGACATGCATGCAGGTTGAAACATAAGTCCAACAGCATCTAGAAAGATACAGATTCTTCCATTTTTGCTCATTATTAATGCATTTTCTAAAAACAATGTGCTCCTTGCTTCAGAACAATTGCTTCCTTATGTAATCCTACTTATGTCTTAGTATAGTCAGTATCAATAATAGTATAACCTTAGCATAAATTATAATAGTATAACCTTAGTATAACCTTTATCAATAATCAATAATCTAAATTGGTCAACTAAGATCAGTTTATCAATAAAAGATGGCTTCTTTAATTGGCTGGAGAAGCCCAATTTTGTGAGTCAGGTCAGGAAACAAAGCATATATATTCTAAGAAAACTTATTTATGCGGGTTTCTCTAGATTACTTTGTATAGTCCAGTAAAACGAAGTTTTTTAATTTATTTGGTAGAGATATTTTCCTTCAGATTTAAAGACTTTGCTGCACTGTTCCAACACTTAGGTAAAGGGAGAGGCCAAAATCTTACCACCTAATCTAATCAAAGTGAAATTGTCCATTGTGCTTAATGGGACAAAGTTATCCTTCTCCTTTTTAAACTGATTGGGCCAGGAGGACTAAATGGATTGGATTTAGCCCTGAATAAAATGACAAATAAATCCTAGAACGGAGGTAGGGGACCGGCAAAATGATGTGGAGTTCTGAGCATTTATGCAAGCAAATTTCCAAAGCCATAGCACCTAACTTAAATTTTTCCAGAGATGAGTCATTGTGGAATATAAAGATAATGTAGATCATCACATTTGCAAAAGTAAACTTTTTCTACACGGGTTACTGATTTAATAAGGAATTGAAGCCTTAGGGGTCTTAGTCCCTTTTTTCCAGATAGGTCTCAAAGATACATTAGAATGTTCCCCTTTTGACGCGCTGGCAGTCAATGAGTCGGTTCTGCATTAAGCATTTTCAGACACACTATAGGGTATAATTTAGCTGGCGTTGTATAAATCTGAGCATGGAATTAGCTTTGCTCTTTGGAGATGGTGGGTTTATTTGTTATTGGGAAATTAAAACTGGCACATCCCAAGCAGCCATTAAAGTGTTCATTCTGTAACTGATTTGAAAGTGGGGAGAAAACAGGCTGAACTATTTTTCAGCATCAAGAATGCAATTATTGGGCAAATGAAACTCATTCAGTGTGGCTGCTTGGTACCGTTGTCCTTTGAGGGGCGCTTTGTGAAAAACTGCAGATAATAAGTAAACACAGAAAAACACATTTGGCCTAAGAATGATAGTCGTGCTTCTATTTCCTTATTTTTCAACCACATCTATTCCTTTGCTTATGGGTATTAACATTATTTTATTTGTTTTCCTTCTTCATTAAGTGAAGTCCAGTAGGGTTGCTACATTCCAGAGATCATGTGATGGACAAAATCCTTAGCCAATCACCCACTCTCCAAGGGGAATTCTGGGATTGGCACTCCCAAAATATTTGAAGGAGTTTGGCTTCAGCTGAGAATTAATGTTTGATTAAAGCCACCTGAGTTAATTTCATGAATGAACAGAGAGATTGAGAACTGAACCATCTTCAGTCTGTTATAACTTTTCAACCTTTCTGCTACATAAGTCCTTGACTTACAACCACTTGTTATAACAGCTATTTGAAGTTATAATAGCACTAAAAAAAAGTGGACTAAAACTTACCACCACTGCAGCATCCCTACAGTCACATGATCAAGTAGTTGGCAATGGGCATGTATTTGCAACAGTTGCAACATCCCATGGTCACTTGATTCCCATTCACGACTTTCCCAGATAGTTTCTGACAAGCAATGCCAATGGGGGAAGCCAGATTTAATTAATGACCTCATGATTCACTTAACAACTGCAGTGATTCACTTAACAAAGGTGCAATGAAAATTGTAAAACTGTCCTGACTTGTTTAACAACTGCCTCGCTTTGCAATAGAAATTCTGGTTCCAAATTATGATCCTAAGGGGATCATATTGAGAAGATAAACTCTTAAGACTGGAACTGGGAAGAGATATGGTTAGATCGCTTCTCTATTATGAAAATCATGGCATAGTATTTTATGATTTGTACCAGATGACATTCTAGTGGTAGGAGTCAATACATCAGAACTGCAAAGATGGCATCTCAACACCAGCTTCATTTTCTGTTTATATTAGGTTTCATTCTTCTCTAGCCTAGCTCTTCTCAATTTCAGTCTATCAAATAAGCTAGGTTTTCAAATATTCTCAGCAGAATTGTACAGATTCATGGAATCATTACAATATAATAGTTGGAAGAGATCAGTGAAATCGTCTACTCTAAACTAACCCTGTGCTATGATTATAGAAAGATATATTTAAGGAGAAAATTTTGGTAGCCAATGCCTTTAAGAATGTGTGTATGTGAACTGAAGTACATATTTTCAGGCATATGTGTATGTGTGAGATACATACATACACACATACACACATACACACGAAAGGAAACGAAACGGACTTAAAGATGAATAAAAGATGCTACAAAACAGTCATCCAGCTTTACAAAACTATTAATAAAAAAGCAGAGCAGGATTGAATGATGTCATCAAATTATCTACAACACAGCAGTAATGGTCCTAATTCTGAGGAGTACTTAATGCATAATTCACAGAAGATTATTTTTTTAAAAAAAGAAAAAAGAAAAAATATAGCCCATTTACCCAGTTGCCTACTTGGCTTTTCGTTTTATTTTACTTTCATTTTATTTTAGGGATAATAAAAGGCAGGCTCAGTTCCCTTCTTGCAGCCAGCTGCCCTTGTAACATAAATCACCAAACTCACATGGAAGGCCCATCATGTTGGCATAAAACCCAAAGCACTCCTGCGAGAGAGTCATTCAGCCCAGACCATCTCATTAGCGCAACAACATTAAATTAAACAAGTGCATAAAAAAGGAACACATTCCCTGAAATCTGGCAATGCAGCAATGACTCCACTCTTTACCCAGGCAAACGTAGAGAAGGCAGCTGTATATGTGCCAGTCTTTGTAATATTTAAAGCCACAGCTTTAGGCTCAGAAGCTGCATGTTTCAAAAGTCAATAAATTAAGCATGAATCATTGGGCACATTAAATGGTTTGCAACCCATAACCATCTAACTTGCAACAAGGTCTTCATTTTAACTGACCTAGATGGATGTAAAGAGTCATTAAATAAATGAGGATACACATGACTTGTAAGGAAGATGGGCTTCCTTTTAGCAATCTGGTCATTTCTCTTCACGTTGACTGAAGATTCCAGGTGTAGCAATCAAGGTAGGGTCTGTATTTGCCTACTTTAAGGAGCTCTTGGTAGAAAACATACAAACATACAAAGAAAAAACAAACAATAACGGCTTGTAACCTTAATTTTTTTTTAGTCTGTATTTACTCCTTGTAATTTGAATTGTTACATTGTAATATAAGATGTAATGCACAGGTAATGTTTGACTCACAGTGACTGTACAAAGTTACAAAGGAACTGTAAAAAGTGATTTATGACCATTTTTCACAATTTTGACAGTGGCAGCATCCCCATGGTTATGTGATCAAAATTTGGATACTTGGGAACTGGCAAGTATTTATGACAGTTACAGTGTCCCAGGTCTTGTGATCACATTTTGTGATCTTCTGACTAACAAAGCAAATGGGGAAGCCAGGTTGATTTTGCAACCATTAACAACTGCATTTATTCACTTAACAACTGTGGCAAGAAAATTTCTAAAATTGAGCAAAATTCATTTAACTTTATCTTGCTTAGCAATGGAAAATTTGGGCTCAATGGTCATAGATCAAGGACTATTTGAAATAGAAATGGAATGGAGTGGAATGGAATGGCATAGAATGGAACAGCATGGCATAGAGTAGTGTAGTGTAGTGTAGAGTAGAGTAGAGTAGAGTAGAGTAGAGTAGAGTGGAATGGAACAGCACGGAATGGAATGGAATGGCGTAGAGTAGAGTAGAGTAGAGTAGAGTAGAGTGGAATAGAACAGAACGGCACAGAATGGAATGGCGTAGAGTAGAGTAGAGTAGAGTAGAGTAGAGTAGAGTAGAGTAGAGTAGAGTAGAGTAGAGTAGAGTAGAGTGGAGTGGAGTGGAGTGGAGTGGAATGGAATGGAATGGAACAGCACAGAATGGAATGGCATAGAGTAGAGTAGAGTAGAGTAGAGTAGAGTAGAGTAGAGTAGAGTAGAGTAGAGTAGAGTAGATAGAATGGAATGGCACAGAGTAGAGTAGAGTAGAGTAGAGTGGAGTGGAGTGGAGTGGAGTAGAGTGGAGTGGAGTGGAATGGAGTGGAGTGGAATGGAATGGAATAGAATAGAAATTCTTTATTGGCCAAGTGTGATCAGACACACAAGGAATTTGTCTCTGGTGCATAAGCTCACAGTGTACACATAAACAGTGAGTAATAGGTCATAGGTCATAAATCATAGTTGCAATCATTAATCATAACTTACAAACGATTGATAAATCATAAGAAACCAACAGGAGAAGATAGTAAGAAAGATGAAAATATGAGAAAGGAGACAGTGCTGTGGGAATTAAGTATTCCACAGAGTGATGGCATGGGGGAAAAATCTTTCTTTATGTCTGGTTGTTTTGGCATGCAATGCCCTACAGTGGCATCCTGAGCAGAGAAGCTGAAACAAGTTATGTCCAAGATGTGAGAGACATTTTCTCAGATCTCTTTCTGGTTTGTGCAATATACAAATCCTCAATGGAAAGCAGGTTGATTGTGACTGTTTCTTCTGCAGTCCTCACTATCCCTTGAAGTCTGTACCTGTCCTGTTTGGTAGATGTGCCAAACCAGACAGTTATAGGTGTACAAATGACATACTCAATAATTCCTCTGTAGAACTGTATCAGCAGATTCTTGGGCAGTCTGAATTTCCTGAGTTGATGAAGGAAGAACATTTTGTTATGCCTTTTTAATGATGGTTCTAATGTTAGGCACCCATTTCAAGTCCTTGGAGATAATAGAACCTAGAAACTTGAAGGTCCCTACTGTTGATACTGTGTTGTCTAATATTGGAAGAGGTGGTAGAATAAGAGATTTCTTCTAAAATTTACTATCATCTCTACAGTTTTAAGAATGTTCAGCTCCAGATTGTTCTGGCTGCAAAACAGGGCCAGTTGATCTACTTCCTGTCTATATGCAGATTCATCATAGTCTTACATGAGACGAATGACAGCAAACCTCAGTACTTTAACAGAGGATGCAGAGATGCAGTCATCAGTATATAGAGCAGACATGTCAAACTCGCGACGTCACGTGACGTCGCGCAATGTATCGGAGCTTTTTCGCCATTGCCGGCAATAGGGTGGGCGCAACTCCGGTATGATGAAACCAGCCCGTGGGCCAGCAGTTTAACACCCCTGATATAGAGCAATGGAGAGAGCACACAACCCTGCTAATCTATTTTTATTACATGGTAAGCCACCCAAAGTTGCTTTGGAATAGCAACAGAGATGGGTGGCCTACATATTTAACAAATACATTTAAAAAAAAAACCTGTACCTATTCTGAAATACTTAAATTGGGAACTAAATTACCCATTTTTGAATATATGCATGTGTGTAGAGATAGTCCTTGCTTAGTGATGTTTAAAGTAACAAGAGATCTCTACAGAGCTATTTATGATCCATTTTCAGAGTTCCAGTGCCACACCCACCCATAGTCACATGATTGCATTTTGGGTGCTTGGCAACAGACTTGCATTTATGGCCATTTATAACATCCTGCAGTCATGTGACCGCAATATTCTGCATTTTTTGCCAGTTTCAGGCATTTACTTCTATTTCTGGCAAAAAAAACCACACCCAGGTTTGTTTAATTACTACAGCATTTACTTCAGCATTCATTTAATGACCACCACAAAAAAGGTAATCAGGCATGATCCATTTAACAACCACAATGACTTGCAACTATAATGCCAGACTCATGGTTGTAAGTCGAGGATAAACTCTGTTTGTGTGTGTGAGAGTGTGTGTGAGTGTGTGTGTGTGTGTGAGAGAGAGAGAGAGAGAGAGAGAGAGATTCTACTTTTGAACAAAATAAAGTATTTACTTGTTTCTAACCCATCATTCTGCAGTAGAGAGCACTAAAGGCAACTAACAAAAGTTTAATGTACACTTCTAGAGTTTGAAAAACAGACCACAGAATCTACAAAATACCTGTAAACATGTTTTTTTTCATTTGCCTTTTCCATTGACATCAGCACACTTCCGGTAACCTTGGAAACACACCTTTTTGCAAAATGTGCAATCTCTATTATACCCAATTCTGGACTTGCATAATCCTGTGGTTGGATGATGAAAAAGTCAATAGATAGCTGATTGGAAACATGCACGGAAAACATCAAACGGGGTGACTTTCCATCGCCAGTTAACATCACGAGTGTAGTGACATCATTAGATAAAACACAATAGGACAGATCTTTTCTGGTTCATATTTTAGACTGAACAGCTATCAATAATTTGGAGGTTAAAAAAAAGTAGGATCCTGAATATTAGCAGAAAAGTGGTGCTCCAGAAGAGGGCAGCCAAAAATCTCACATAAATTACAAATGCACATTCTGAACCATTGGGTTGAAACAGGAGTCAACATACATTGAAATTGGGGTGGGATACGACACCCTCTTAGCCATCCAGAAGACCATTAAAATCTGTGTCTTTATAGAGTGGTGGAGCCTGCAGAAAGTTGTCTATGGAGATTCTCAGTCATCCAACTCATGGTTGTCCCAAGATGCTTTTTTCAAAAGACAACTAGACTTTCTTGTTTTTGTTTTTTTTCTTTGAAGATATTTCACTTCTCATTCAAGAAGCTTTTTCAGTTTTGAACAGAAAAAGCTTCTTGAGTGAGAAGAGAAACATTTTCAAAGACAAAAAAAAAGAAAGTCCAGTTTCCTTTTTTAAAAAGCACCATTTCTTTTCAAATATTTACGATCAGAGAAAGGCTAAGAAAAATGCTTATTTTATGCTTGAGATAATAGTCTCAAATCATAGAATTAAGATATAATGGAGTCACAGGTTTTGTAATTATGAATAAAGGCTCCAGAAATCCAAAATGAAGAAGTTCTGAAATGGGTTTTCCTATGAAGAATGAAAAATAGTTGCCATTATAGAGTAGCATAGAAGAAGCAACAGGATCGTTGGTTTGCTCCTGAACCATACTGGTTTGAAAATAAGTCCCATGGGTCTGAGAGCAATTACTCTAAATGGCTCTGTGTTAGTGTTAAATTAGTGCCCTCTAAAGCTATATTGTGTCATATGGCCCATCTCTGAATGTAAAAGGCAACAGGCCTTGCATACTGACATCTCCTTTAGAATTTGTATTTCTTTGGTGTCCAAACTGCCTGTACTGGAGAACAAATGTGGAGAAACCACTTTTGTCAGTTGCAAGAAGTCAGGAGTCAGATTAGAGTTCAAAAGTACTACAAATATATTTCATGCTACCTGTGCATAAGATCTACTAATGATCAAGGCAAATTGGCACCAGTTAGGAGGCAATGGACCAAGGGGGCTGGACTTAGATATTTTAAGTGTGCGTAGAGACTCCAAACTGATGATGTATTTGACCCGCCCTCAGGCTCAGCATGATTATCTCCTACATCTTTCAGACTTTCCTACAGAGCACCAAAAGTTGAAAGGCAAGTCCAGGTGAGGATACGCAATATGGGAACACAGTAATATATTCCCATGGATGTGTTACTGTGTACTTACTCCTAACAGTGGAAGCTTTTAAGAAAAGACTGGACAGGCATTTGTCTAGATAGTATAGAGTTTCCTGAGATAGCAGGGGGTTGGGCTAGAACAGGCCTTTTCAATCTTTTCACAGATTGTACCACTTTTAGGACATGACAATATTTGAGTACCACCAGTGTTTAGCAAGGTGTCAAAAACTTGATGGCTAAAAAAAGGGGGGGATTTTGGGTTTTATTGATTAGATTCATTTGTTGTTATAGAAATGGCTAGTTTATAATGTTATGGAAAAGTAAAAAATTGAGGTTCAATGTTAATGCTTCCTTCTAGAGCAACAGAGGAAGTCTATTCTTTTTCCCTTCTCCCCCTCACTTTTTCCCCTTTTCCCTCCCCACTGTATCCTACTATTTGCTGTAGAAAAAAGTAAAAAAGTACCGGTTTTCATTTCTTCAGTGGCTGTTCCTTTGCTGAATCTCTTTCCCTTTGCACTGACAAATGTATGATGAATTTATGCATGTTTATTAATATGCACCACTACCAGCTAGCTCAGGGGTCTTCAAACTTGGCACTTTTAAGACTTGTGGACTTCAACTCCCAGAATTCCTCAGCCATCATGGCCACTTGAAGAATTCTGGGAGTTGAAGTCCCCAAGTCTTAAAATTGCTAAGTTTGTAGACTCCTGAGCTAGCTGGTCGGCCCTTCTTCTTCTCACCCTCTCCTCTTCTTCCTCCCTGCCTTCTGAGCTCTCCTTCCACAGTGTAATAAGAATACATTCCCCCCCCAGTCCCTTTCCTGTACCCTTAAAGACACAGGAATCAAGTGCAAAGCAAGAAAGTCTCACAAAGCCTCCCAGAATAAAGAAATACTAAACTCTGAGGGTTTTTTTCTTTAAGCTGCCTCACTGTCTCAGTTTAAACAATGTAACAAACAGGCTCCGGCGATAACCTTAAATTAAGCCTGTTTACCTACAAAGAAAACTTGCTAAAAGCCATAGACAGACCCAAGGTAAGGGAGTAAAACTATTACATTTGTTTAAAGGGATTAAACCTATGGAAGGCAACACTTTGGACTCATTGCTAGCCTTTGTGAAACAGACTAAAATGTTCCAATAACCAAAACACACAAACCAAGCCTCTGAATTACAAAATGCTGTACAAATCCTTATGGTAATCCATTCAAGCTTCCAGCTGATCAGGAACTCACTGGCTTCTGAAATAAACCACCTCCTTTCCGACATGCTCGTCTCCCAGCTTTTCATTTCATCAGTGCTGATTGCATTCTACTGGCTGGAGAAAATGAACCAGGGGACCTTTTCTTCCAGCAATAGCTGCTGCTTCTTCCCTGTCTCTTTTTCCTCCCTGCCTGCTGAGCTTTCCTTCCACAGCTTCTTCTCTGTCCCCTTCTCTTTCCCTGTTGTCTTTTTTTCTCCTTTCCCACCAAAATCACCTCCTTTTATATCCTCTCCTCTCCTCCTCCCACTTTTTCTCCAATTTACTTCCAGCTCCGCACTGCTTCTGGAAGTGCCAATCAGCTGGAGCCCTGCCATCATGCCTGGGGCTTCTGCCGAGCCTTGACAGTCCTGCAGCTCCAGTTCCCTTTCCCTCAGGCTTGGGTCGCTTTGACTCATTCCCTCCCCCACTACACTTTTGTAGGATGGTTGCATACCACATGCCAGGTGCCTAAGTACCACAGGTGGTACACGTACCACCGGTTGAAAAGCCCTGGGCTAGAAGACCTCTGAGATCCCATCTAATTCTGTTATTATCTTATTCTGGTGTGCCCTGTGAATGAAATTAGATTTGAAATCAAGAGATCTTTTTCAAAGTCTCTTCATATCTGTGTGTGGAATGCAGGGTGTGATTTCTCTTCAAATTTTTCCAAAAGGAGAGAACTTCACCCATAACTGCAAAAAAGACAGATCACCATTTTTGGCCATCGCATATAAAGGAAGGAAAATCATACTCCACCTATAAGATTTTCTTCAATAATCTTTTTTTAAAAAAATAATTACAAAGCAAGTGGTTCATTGAGGAGGGCAATAAATGTAGACAAAATTTTCTACCCAGAAACAGTCATTGTCAATGGGCGATGTTATTCCAGTTCAAGCACCAAATGATGATGATTATGATTATGATGTCTGGTTAAAGATCAGACATTAAGGATGCTAATTCAGTTGGAATTTTTGCTGTGGATATTTTACAAATGATATATCATGGTGAATGTTTTAATTGTTTGAGATGGTTATAAAGTACCAAGGATCCCTAGCAGATTTAGTGGTATTCCAGCACAGTATTTTTATCAATATAAAAATTACAAATGTACTTGTTTTTAAGAATGTACAAATCCATTCCAGGTATCCTAAAGCTTAAAATGAATGTATTTTCCCATCTTTAAGATCCCTCATGACCCTTTATTGTTGTTGCTAAAACGGTGACTGCCCTAAAATTTGTTTTCTTGGTGACATCAGTTGAAAGTAATATATCACCATCTTGTAGACCTGCTGGGTCCCATGTATTTTCTTGGAGCAGAAGCTACATGACAAAATCAAATCTGAGCTTTAAATTTATTTGACAAAGCAAATTACTGCAGCTGTGAAAAATTATTTTAAACAGGATGAATTATTTAGAGAAGAAAGTAGGAGTAGCATTTCAAAGAAGCTCGGTATAAAATATTACACAAGCAAATTGCTTGAAATGGGCTAAATTAAATGTCAGCTGAACCTAATTAAAGATCGGATTAGATTTTTAAGTGAATGTAGATTTATTTGAGCTTGGTATGGTTTCCAACATATGGGGTGGGGAAAAGGGATGCAATGCAGATTTATTAAGCCAGTTGGTAGCTGGTATCCTGCCATTTGCAGGACTTTAAAAGCACATTACCAGTGTCATCCTTGCTTTCCAGGAACTGCACCATAACCACAGTGATGCCAAGATAAATAGGGAGTACCTTAACTCCCATAAGACAAGAGAATGAAACTGTCTTGATGTGCCTTTCCCAAGATATTAGAGGCCCTGTCTAGAAGAAAGGAACAGACCGGAGCAAAAGCTAAATTTGATTTAATTCAGGGGTAGTCAACCTTGGCTCTTTTATGACTTGTGGACTTCAATTCCCAGAATTCCTGAGCCAGCTTAGCTGGCTCAGGAATTCTGGGAGTTGAAGTCCACGAGTCATAAAAGAGCCAAGGTTGACTACCCCTGATTTAATTAATGGATTAAAAACTTAAACAGTGCATCATTTTGGATTCACAGCAAGAAAAGACTTCTGCAGCATGCAAATCCAAGAATGCGATCATGCAAAGCCTGCAGATTTTGTACATGGAAAATGCTGTGTCTATGATCCTGCCATTTTTGACTCCCTTACCCCCACAGATGTCATCACAAAATAATGTGTTCACATAATCCCAGCTGGTAACTCCTGAATGCAAATTCATCAATTCCCCGAATTGTGTGCATGGTCTCAGTTGCTGCAGTGTAATTCTGGGGGGGGGGGGGGGGTAGTGTATGTTAGAGCTGCAAACAGCTGTTATGTGCACACTCCTGCACACTTGGGAACACTTTTTTACCCCTTTTGCATCCCCAGCACATCTCTATGAAACAAAGTTCATACGACTAGTATTACATATTATAATTTTGTCCTACCAGTAGTTCTCAACTTACAACCACAACTGGAACCAAAATTTCCTTTACTAAGCAAAGAGTTTTTTAAGTCAGTCACACCTGATTTTACAATATTTTTGCCATGGTTGTTAAGCAAATCACAGTGGCTGTTAAATGAATCATGTGGTCACTAAGTACATTTGGCTTCCCTCGTTGACACTGCTTTTTAGAAGCTGGTTGCAAGGGTCACAAATAATGATCAGGCGATCGCAGGATGCTGTAACTATCATAAAAACATGCCAGTTGCCAAGTGCCCAGATTTAGATGCTGCTGCAATAGTCATATGTGCAAGAACAGGTTATAAATTATTTTTTTTCAGTTTCTTTGTAACTTCAAACAGTCACTAAATGAATAGTTGTACAATTAGTTGAAGATTAATTGTATTGAAAATTACAATTACCCTTTATTGATTTTTTGTGTGAAACTGAAAAAAAATGATCTATGTTTTTGATTATTAGAAAAAGATCATAGAAAAAAATGAAAACAATGTTGTAAGCATAGAGTAAAAGGTTAAAGTTACATAACTACTGTAAAAGAAAATTGGAAGTAAGAAAATATCTCAGGGACTGCCACAAAGAAGAGGGAGTCAAGCTATTCTCCAAAGCACCTGAAGGCAGGACAAGAAGCAATGGATGGAAACTAGTCAAGGAGAAAAGCAACTTAGAACTAAGGAGAAACTTCCTGACAGTTAGAACTATTAACCAGTGGAACAACCTGCCTCCAGAAGCGGTGAATGCTCCAACACTGGAAGTTTTTAAGAAGAGACTGGACAGCCATTTGTCCGAAATGGTATAGGGGGTTGGACTAGATGACCTCCAAAGTCCCTTCCAGCTTTCTTTTGTTGTTGTTAAAAGAATAAGAAAGAAATCAATGAAAGTTAAAAGTGTAAAAAAAAATAAAAAATAGAAAACAAAGAAAACAAAGATATACAAATATAGCTTGCAATCTTCTTTATAGCAGTTAGAAATATAGTTAAAAATTTGCCTCTTACATTTTTATAATATAGCTTTCTTTTTCTATAATCTATTGTTCTAATCATCAAATAGATCATGTTTATTTTTTTCTGTTTAAGCAAATAAGTCCATAAAGGATTTTCAGCCATAGATATTGTTATTTCTCTAATCAAAGAATTCAGTTTTGTCATCTTAGCAAGTTCCAACATCTTCATCAATGCTTCCTCCATCATAAGAGGCGCTGAATCTCCCCATCTTTGTACATACAACAATCTCGCTGCAATTATCATGTACAAAAATTCCACAACTTTCTTCCAACTGTTTTGTTCCTCAATCCCCAAAGGAAAAAACCTCTGGTTTAAACTGTATAGTCATCTTTAAAATCCTATGAATCTGTGTATGCATTTGAATTCAGAATTTTTACACATCCGCCAAAAATGAAAAAATATTCCTTCTTGTTCATATTTCCAGCATAACTTTGAAGTGCCTTTATACTTTTTTTTTTAGAATGGAATTCCCTTAACTTCAATGGGAGTTAGTTGTGACTACGAACCACCCCCCACAACTGGTACTTTGAAAGCCACTTGGACCTCTGTAACCCAATAGCACCCACTGCATTCAAGAGATAGCAGTGGCTTTTAACTGTGGTGTATCTGAAACTGATGGAAATTTTGCAGTGTATCTTGAATGAAATTTTGCCAGTCTATGTGGTTTGTGCACCACGTGAATTCCTTCATTTAAAGGAACTCCTAACTCACAGCCCCTCCTGTTTCCTTAGCTTCAAGAATGAAGACGGCTTGGTTCTCTTCTTGTTAGGAATCTGGGGACTTTTCTGCCTAAGAACAAAGCAAGACACACAACAGGATGTAAGGACAGGGAAGAGATACTGAAAGCAACCTATTTCATTTGCCTCGTGTGTATGTCTGCATGTGTGTATGTGAGAAAGAGAGGGAGAGAGAGGGGAAGAAGGTGAGGACTTTTGATATTGTATCTTGGGGGGAAAAACATGGGTTTTTTGCTCCTCGATCTCTGCATTTTGAGATGGTTGAGGATCATCTTCAGAAACCTTTCAAGGAATTGTGGGAAATGTTGAAAAGGCCTTGCTCCATCAAAGATTGAGCTAAGAGCTCATAAGAAACAAAGTCATGAACTGCTGCAGCACTTCCTTCTAATCCACCAAAGCTTTGCTGGAAAACTGGACCTTCTGAATATGCAAAAACCCCTTTTGGTAGATCAAAGCATATCAGAATGGGCCTTTCCCATGAGAAGTTCTGCTGCATCAGGAAGCAGCTCACTGCATTTGTGCAAGGGGCCTTTAGGAGAACAAAGTGGATGCACTTTTTTTTTCAAATGTTGCTCATGAATTCCAGAAACTATGTGCTTAGTGTCTATTGCAGATGGTCAACATCAAGGTGGAGCATCAAAGTGCAAGCCCTACCATTTTGATGTTTCTTTTAGTTTTTTTTTTAACATTCTAAACATACAGAATTAACAAAAACATCTTTAAATGTAAATAAAAGTAATCATAAAAACCAAAAGAAAAAAATAAGCAAACAAAACAAAAACAAATTCTAAAACTAAAAGGGAATGATATTATTCCGAATATTAAGGAACAGCTGTTAGAAATGTGTGATCTATCTGCTTTGGAAAACATAGTATTTTCTACTAACCACAAGATGCAGCAACAAGTTTTATGATTATATTTTGCATTGATTATATTATAACCGATACAAAACATTATTGTAAAATGTCATGGCATCTGCACTACACAATTATATTTAGTGAACTCACAGTCACTCATGCTCAAGTCCCAGTTAGACTGCTGTAATGCATTATATGTGGGGCTAACCTGAATGAGCATCCACAAAATGCAATGGCACATGTGGATTCCTAGCAGAACACGTTATACCTCTGAACTGCATTGATACCAGTCTTGTTTTGGGATTCAGTTCAAGGTACTGCCAATGAAGATTCTCAATCATCCAGGTCATGGCTGAATCCAAAAGACAACAGGAC
The DNA here is from genome assembly GCF_001527695.2 of Protobothrops mucrosquamatus. Taxonomy (NCBI): domain Eukaryota; kingdom Metazoa; phylum Chordata; class Lepidosauria; order Squamata; family Viperidae; genus Protobothrops; species Protobothrops mucrosquamatus. The sequence continues at coordinate 702,715 of NW_015386438.1, forward strand.
ATTCTTGTTATTTTTTCTTTGAAAACTTTTTACTTCTCATCGAAGAAGCTTCTTTGAACTGAACTGAAGAAGCATCTTGGATAAGAAGCAAAATGTTTTCAGAGGAAAAACAAAAACAAAAAAAAGTCTAATTGCTTTTTGGAAAAAGCACCTTTTGAACAATTCAAGTACAATGCCTTGGTAAGGCCACACTTGGAATACTGCATCCAGTTTTGGTCACCGCGATGTAAAAAAGATGTTGAGACTTTAGAAAGAGTACAGAGAAGAGCAACAAAGATGATTAGGGGCCTGGAGGCTAAAGCATATAAGGAATGGTTGCTGGAATTGGGTATGTCTAGTTTAATGAAGAGAAGGACGAGGGGGGACATGATAGCAGTGTTCCAATATCTCAGGGGCTGCCACAAAGAAGAGGGAGTCAGGCTATTCTCCAAGGCACCTGAAGGCAGGACAAGAAGCAATGGATGGAAACTAACCAAAGAGAAGCAACCTAGAACTAAGGAGAAACTTCCTGACAGTTAGAACAATTAACCAGTGGAACAACCTGCCTCCAGAAGCGGTGAATGCTCCAACACTGGAAGTTTTTAAGAAGAGACTGGACAGCCATTTGTCCGAAATGGTATAGGGTTACCTGCCTGAGCAGGGGGTTGGACTCGATAACCTCCAAGGTCCTTCCAACTTTATTATTATTATTATTATTATTATTATTATTATTATTATTATTATTATTATTATTATTATTATTATTATTATTATTATTATTATTACTTTAAAGCCTATCAAGGCACAGGGATGAGTTATTTGAGGGACTGCCTTCCCCAGATTAAATCTGTCCATCCCACCAGGTATGGCAGAGAGGGTACGCTACAGATCTCGGCAGCTAAGAAGCTAATTTGATGGGTCCTGGGTGTCGAGCCTTCTTTGCTGTGTTTTCTGGAACATTGTCCCAATCTGTTGATTTGCAAGAAGTCCTTCAACAACTAGTTGGGTCATCAAGCCTGGAAACCCAAGCGACCAATGAGATACTGAGGTGGCTCCATTATTATTAACATCTGCTAATAATAGCTTCATCTTTAAGTTAGTCTAATGCAGTGGTGGTGAACCTGTGGCATGCGTGCCAGAGGTGGCACTCAGAGCCCTCTCTGTGGGCACGCGTGCCATGCCCCAGAGATGGCAACCATCCCTCTTCAACCAACCGCCTGCTAACTCGCTGAGGTCGCACGTGGCCAGATGCATCCCAGTACAGCTAGTTTCCCTCCCCCCTGCCCCATCCCTCCTGGCCTCGCATGCTTTCCTTTTCCTGGGCACAACCCACTGCATTGCCTCCTCAGCTGTCGGCCATCTGTCCAGCTCAGAGGCGGCTTCTCTGAACTGCTGGTGGTGGGCTGCAGAGCCCCAGAGTGTGCTGGTTGAGGGGCCGGCAGGCTGTGGCTGCTGATGGACACATCGCTCCCCCATGTGCTCGCTGGCCTCTGTGTGCGGGGGCCGATGGTGTCAGGCAGCAGCTGCCCCGGCCCCTGCCTCGCCTTGCCCTGCAACAATGGCACCCCTGCCCTGCCCTGCCTTGCCTTGCCTCACCTCACCCTGCAGGACGAGCCTCCTGCCCACCGCCCCACCTGCCAGAGACCCCCTGGATCTCACAGGTGTCCCTCTCATGGACAACATCAAGGTGACCATGCCCACCTTGGCCACACCCACCCAGTCTGCCATGACCATCACAGCCATAACTACCCAGTGGGCCATGCCCACCTGGCACCCGGCGATAAATAAGTGGGTTTTGGGTTGGAGTTTGGGCACTCAGTCTGTAAAAGGTTCGCCATCACTAGTCTAATGTATAGCTGGGAACCTTGTAAATTAATTTGGGGATTTTCTGGACTTCAGCTCCCAGAATTCTTCAGCCAGTGTGATCTTTAGTGAGGATTCTAGGAGTAGAATATGAAGAGTGGGGAATGCAACCCTAAACCAACCTTCCTTCCTTCCTTCCTTCCTTCCTTCCTTCCTTCCTTCCTTCCTTTCTTTCTTTCTTTCTTTCTTTCTTTCTTTCTTTTTTTCTTCCCACCCTCTCTCCTCCCTCCCTCCTTCCTTCCCTATGAAAAGTGATGCTATCTCTCTGCCCCTACTGTGCTATCTTACTGTAACTATGAAATTGCCATTCAATATTTACAATGTATTTGGTGTATTAATTATTTCCCAGTAAATCATTGCCTTCATTTTATTTTTCATTTATGTATATATTTCCCCTTTCTGACAGTGCATTTTTTAAAATTCATTTGTGGTTAAAATAAATCTTTCCTATTTATTTCCTGGCTCTAGTCTTTTCTGGTTACCATCACCAATTCGTTGGAGCAAGCTCAACAGAACTAAAATAGAATCTATTTCCTAGCAATTGTTATGAGCTTGATATATACCATGCAGCTGACCTCAGGGCAGAATTTCAAGTGGAGAGGTTCAAGGGCTAGAGAGCTAGGCTGAATGAAAAACAATTTTTTGTTCATTTGGCTTCAGTGTCACCAAGTACAATAGAACTACAGTCAATGATGCATGGGGCTAAAACTGGCCAAAGCAGACGGCCTTGGCTATCTAGAGTTTTCCAAATTGCACATTCCCAGGTCAAGCCCAAATGTTAATGTTTCTATTCCTGGAAGAAAACAAGATCAAAGAATGCTGAAAGTTGGTATAGCAATTCAACAATGTATTATTTCAATATTCTTCTTCCTAAAATATCTTCTCTCGTATGTTAATGACTGTTCTATTTATGCCTAAGTGCATAAATCATTCTTAACTACCAATAGAAGAGAATATGTGTAGCTCAGGGTTGAATGGTGGAGTCCTTGGTGCTCTCCGAGCTTGGTGGTTTTCTTGCAGACAATTCATTACTCAACAAGGTAACATCAGCAATGATGTTACCTACTTGGGTAATGAAATATCTGCAAGAAATCAACCAAGCGCCAAGAACTTTTTGACTACTTGCCATGTTGAGACTTATCTTCTAAGCATGGAGGGAGGGATCAAAAGAGTTAAGATGGCATTACTTCCATTTGATCAGTGTCATATCCTTTTTTTTTTCTTATATTACAACACAGGGATAGGGATTCAACATAGTCATAGCTTTCATCTTGACTTTTTTGAACACTCCTTCCAGGGATATCATCAATTCCAAGGATGGGAAGACACAAGATTTGTTTTGGAAGGGGACTTTAAGAATCTTAAGAGTAAAAATGGGAATACAGTTGACATTCATTCTACTTGTTAGAATCTCTCAAAGTTCCAAAAATGCAAAGGAGTTTGGGCCTATCCTTTGGAGATTCTGGGCACAATGAAAGAGATGTTGTAAGGCAAATATAATCCTGTGCCATTCTTGTACTCATAGACTAAGCTGTGGCTTATTTACCTATACGTTTTTTTTAAAACACGACATTGTCACACTAAGCCCTGAAGCATGATTCAGAATCATACTGTTTGGCTCATGTGACTAACAATTCCCGTTATGCTTATTGGGAATGGAACCCAATTAGTCTATGAACCTCGGGCTGCATGCCATAATGTACTGTATGTATATGTGTGTATATGTATGTGTATATATATGCATGATGGCATTGTGTATAGGAACATCTGCACAGAATAAGGATTAGATCCTCCTAAGACCAGATGAGAGAGCTCAGAAAAGATTGTGGAGAATAAGACAATTAGATCCTGTGGGACTTCCAGATATTGTAGTAGATAGAAAAGGACCACAACATAGCAGCAATGATAAGTGTAGCAATGTGAAGTGAAGGCAACAACAGGAATAAGGAGTAAGAAAAGTTGAAGAACTACCAAGAGTTGAAGGAGGAACTGGAGAGGATATGGAAAGTAAAGGCCAAAGTGATCCCAGTTGTAGAAAGTCAGCCCTCCCCGCCAGAGAAGGAAATATTTGGGGGGATATTTAAAAGGCAGAGTATTATATTTCGTAAAGGAATAATAGGAGAAAATCTTAAAAGGCAGAAATTTCTCCCTTTCTTCCAAGCAGAAACCCAGCAGGCCAGCTCTGTAGAAATGCAGATTTGATCATCCTTTCAGAAAGACTGGAGCCAGGAAGCTTGGAGCCAATGGGATTAGAAAGACAAAGACCCCTAAAAATCTACATCTCCCACCCAAAATCTAAAGACATGACCTTTAAGACATAATAGGATTAACCCACCACCACTAGAATACCAAAAGGGCACATTGAATCTCAGGTCAAAGTTCATTACACAGGAACAGGAAGAGCCTCAAATACAATGCCACAGGAACAGGAACAACTCCAAACACAAAAGCCCAAGAAGGTATTAAAAACCCACCACTCCCAGCTCCCTTTTGTCAGCCACTCCAGAAACACATGCTATGTCACTGAAATTTCTGGCAACTCAATATACTGGAACTTCTTTTCTAAAGCAGTCTCCATTTTCTTATTCCTGGCTTGGATTTGACCTGAAGATTTTTCTTTCAACATAGTGATGGTAGGAGCATTTGGGACTATGACTCCTAAGCTGGAAGAATGAATCCAACAGATCCCAAGAACAACACCGGAGCTCTTAATCCAGAGGAGTGCAGTAACATTGGCTAGGATAACTCATAGAACCTTCAAAATCCCATAACTCTGGCAGAGAACCTGAGATTGAGGAAGACACAGAGCACCCGTAAGGATGAGAAGGAAATTTTCTGGAATATTTGTGTGTGTGTGTGTGAGAGAGAGAGAGAGAGAGAGAAAGAGAGAGAGAGAGAGAGAGACAGACAGACAGACAGACAGACAGACACAGAGAAAGTGCATGTGTGTGCACATGTGTATGGACACACACATACATGGAGAAATACCCATATGGACACATAAATATCTGTTTTAAAAAAGGAAAAAACAGTTTGCAGGTAGAATTCCCTCCTGGATCTAAACCACCTTCCTTTAAATCTTTCAGAAGTTATATATCAGAAAGCTGCTTCCCTCTAGTGGATAAGCAAAATAATATTTTTAAATGTCCATGTTTAGCCCAAAGATTGCATATTTCAAATACAATGTTTGACATGCTTCCTAAATCATCCTGTGTATCTGTAGTGTAAGGTTCTCTAATGCTCAGACCTTTAGGATTCAAAAGAAGACCAAACATAGGCTTTCTAAGTAAAGCTTTATTTTTGGCCAAGAACGAAGCTGGGTGCGTCTGAGCAGTCTCAGTGGCAGGTGAGACAAAGCTGGCAGGGCACACACCCCCAAGTATCAAATCATCAGCTTTTATAGCTGTTACAGAACAAGGAAGTACATGTCTATCATGAAATTCCAGCTTAAACTTGCCCAAACCTGCCTCCTTTTCAACATGTGTCTGCCCACCTCTTTATCAACTCATTTCCTGTGTTCGTGCTTATGTTATCTACCAGTGATGGAGTTCTTGCAAGCACTTTCCACAAGAAAGTTTTACTTTCTGTATCTTGATCCTTATATTTTTTCCCCCTTTTCATTTGTTCTTTAGGATGCTTCCTAAAGGTTTCGGAATTAAGGAGGAATATTCTTCAGGTACAGGTGTCAATACCATAACCTTAAATGACTTGTCACGCTGATTGGGCCGGGCAGCTACCACTGTCAAATCAGAGATCATTTGAGTAACAATATTACAAATTAATGGTATTAGACAGGGTAAGATTAACAAACCTCTGAATGTCAGTAACTATCAGAAAAACTAGCCTTTTCCAATCACCAAAAATTCCATTAAACCATCCGGAAGCATCAGAGACACCATCCCAGATCTGTACCGGGACATGAGCTATCTTTCTCATTCTATCCATGATTTCTTCAATGGCTTTGCCTTGGTCGTCAATCTGTAAACAACAGTTGGTCAAATTAAATTTTTCACATACACCACCTTCTTTAGTCAGCAAGTAATCTAGGGCCAAGCGGTTTTGATAAACAGTGGTTCAAAGCTGAGTATTAGTTTTGGCCAATACACTTAAAGCAGAAGCAGTTTTATTGATAATAATCTCTAAAACAGCTTGTTTTAGAACATATAGTTAGGAATTCTACTGAGCATATAGTTAGGAATTCTACTGAGCATATAGTTAGGAATTCTATAACTGTACATTCCATATTCTGCCCCCAAGTGGCAGGTCCATAGACCTGGATTATTCATTCCGGGGGCCATTTGTTGTCTTTCCAATTCCCTATTTTGAGGGCCCTTTTTGTTCGATGGCTCAGTTCTTCATAGACCGGAACACCCAACCTTTCTCCTTGCTGATTGGAGAGAAGGAAGAAACTAGGCTTGATGGTTCCCAAAACACAGGAGCCCTGCCACCGGAATGGGAGAACGGAATATCCATAGTTATCACAAATCCAATACAGGTTATCAAAAGAACCACTACCATTCCATGACCAGGTGGAGGTGTTGCAGAACCATCCTCCCTCACACCTGTGGGTCCCTACAAGTACATTGAAACTGGACCCTTCTCTTGAAAAACATATGTGGCCTGTGATAGAGGTTTGAGGGGTCCATTGAGTTGGTCACTTACTCTCATCCCAGGTAAAATTAATTTAAGTCAAGTTATCTAGAGATAGTTCCCTAGCCTCCCATGGCCATTGTTCCCCCATGTTTGTCCCTCCGCAAACATAACAAGTAGTGACCTTGAAAGAACTGGCTATTCGCTCAGCCAGATCTATAAAGAGATTCTTAGTCACTTGGGGAATCTCAATACCTTTGGCGATTTCTTGATAAAAGGAGGGAAACAAATGGTGGGTTTCTCTGGATTGGACTCTCTCTGTGATCACAATCTGACCATAAGGATCTGTGCCTTTTCCATCAATCCCTATACCCAAATTCCAAGTATACGATGGGGACTGGTTAAAATGCAAGCAGACAGGATTACACGGGTCTGTTAAACAATCAGAACTGGCTATTCCCTCTGAGATGTTAAATCATACCCTGGAATACACAGGGGGTCCTGGGGTCTGTTTATTCATCTGGGAATACCAATACACATAACTACCACAAGGGATAGGGCCCTTATGATCTAATTGATAATCCTTGGCATTTCCCCCAAATATATTTACAGTTCATCAAATAGGATCATTGCCAACTTAGAGACTCACATGAGACTTTGCTACGCTGGCCTGGTCCTCCTCCATAGGTGATAGCCTTATAGGCATCACCTGAGCTTCTGAGGGTGAGGACCTTGTAGTAAAATTTGAACCCAAGGTGACTGTTTTGATGAATTGAGGATGTTCTCCCCTTGTTTTACCTTGATAAGCAAACACTTGCACTCTATATTGATGTTGCAGTCCTTTTGGATCAGAACAAATAGTTTGTCCATCATAACACAGATATTATATTGGGTGTTATTATACTGGCAGATTCCTTTGGCCCCCTGGCAGTCATGGAAGGAGTGATAGACTAGGGTTTTAGTTAATTTGTTGCCTTAACAGGTGGTAATGGCACAGGCATCGCATGATTTAGTAGTTACTTCCCCTATTCCTTTTCTCCTGGGCAGTTGAATAGCACATTTTCCTGCCTATGCCTCTGTGAAGTCCTGTAAAGTACTGATGGCCAAGAACCCTTTCCCACAGTCAACTGGAATCAATTTAGGGTGGTCCAGGTGTTCGGAGCCACAAATACCAATATGCAGGGCTCGTATAGTTGCCTGACAAATCCTGAGGGGTATTTGAGGTTTATTAGAGGAAATCATGTGGTCCTCCCATTGGTTATAGCTACTGGGGTAGCAGGGATGATAGAGATGAGAATATGAAGGCCGATAGTGAGCCTTAGGGGCGATAGTGTATTGGCAAGTGCCAGCAAATTAAGAAATAGGAGAGACATGATAGCAGTATTCCAGTATTTGAGGGGTTGCCACTAAGAAGAGGGGGTCACGTTATTCACCAAAGCACCAGAGGACAAGAAACAATGGTTGGAAACTGATCAAAGAGAGAAGCAACCTGGAATTAAGGAGAAACTTCCTAACACTGAGGACAATTAATCAGTGGAACAGCTTGCCTCCAGAAATCATGGGTGCTCCATCACTGGAGGTTTTGAAGAAGAGACTAGACATTCACTTGTCTGAGATGGTATAGGTCCTCCTGCTTGAGCAGGGGACTGGACTAGAAGACCTCCACGGTCTCCTCCGGCTCTATTCTATTCAAGGTTATAGGGTTTTACATTCCAGAAGGGACCCTCGAAACATTTGTCCTGGATACAGATTCGAACAATTAGCAAGGCTTGCTTAGGTCGGGAAGAGATTGTGGGCACTGTGGGCATTGACAAGGCACACCGACCAATCCACCCTGGTGGGAGTTTGTCTAGGCGATTTAACTTCCCACACTGAGTCCGTAAGGGCAGCAAAGGTTTGCTAGGGCGCAGGGGGCAAGCTCCTCTAAGTAGAGCTTCAAGAGCTTCCTTGCATAACGATACAGTGGTGCATTTTTGGCATTCCCTCAATCTGCGTTGGTACCAAAAGTTTTGGTCATCAGGGTAGCATGGATGTCTGGGGCCAGCGTGTTCTTGTCCCTCCCATTCTTCTTTGTCACTATTTATGGTACATGCGCAAGATCCAAAATACCTGCCCATTCCTACTGCTCCTCGATCCTCTAAGAGTTTATCGTGGAATCCAGGTTTCCAAACCCCCAAGTTGACAAAGCAGAGTTTCAGTTTCTGGGTCCTTTTCCCCACTGACATCCCCATGTTTACCATCCCCAGTATCAAAGAAATCATTATCACTCTCCCAATCCGATTCTTCTTGCAAAGCACATAACTCAAGGAATAAATCAAATTCGTGAGACCCATTGAAATGGCCCTCGACAATGTCCTCCCAGGACAATACTTGCTCCTCCTCCTCTTCTTCTTCTTCTTCTTCTTCTTCTTCTTCTTCTTCTTCTTCTTCTTCTTCTTCTTCTTCTTCTTCTTCTTCTTCTTCTTCTTCTTCTTCTTCTTCTTCTTCTTCTTCTTCTTCTTCTTCTTCTTCTTCTTCTTCTTCTTCTTCTTCTTCTTCTTCTTCTTCTTCTTCTTCTTCTTCTTCTTCTTCTNCTTCTTCTCCTCCTCCTCCTCCTCCTCCTCCTCCTCCTCCTCCTCCTCCTCCTCCTCCTCCTTGGACAGGTTCCAACAGAGTCAGTCCTTCCTCACAAGTTAGTTATACTGGAGACAGGAGTCCGGGACACATGGACTTTTTGGAGTAAGTCAGGGAGATCTTCTTGGAGAAACACCTGAGGAGGCAAAATAGAAGAAGAAATAAGCGGAAATGACTACAAAAAGATTTGTATATTTTGGGGCTACCCCCAGATATTTGACCAAAATGTAGCCTTAGGTTGTAGCATTCCTCTGAGTCAAGATGGCAACCTCAGTAATGCAATCATCGCTCCATCCAGATTTTTTTTATGTGCATCAAGATTGTGCTAATTTTTCTGATGACCTTTGTCCTGCATGACCATTCACCAAATCGACTGTTGCCTCTGCATCACAGCAGCAAATGAAATGATAGCCAAATGTGAGGAGGTGTTTTATGGCAGGAAGCCACTCAATATTTTCAAAACTACAGAGCAGTGTTTCTCAACCTTGGCAACTTGAAGATGTGTGGATTTCAATTTCCAGAATTATTTCAGCCAGCAATACTGGGAGTTGAAGTCCACACATCTTCAAATTGCCAGAACTGAAAAACACTGTTATAGAGGTTTGCAGAAAGTTCTCGTTTCATAATAAGATCCCTGAAGTAGCAGAGCTGGAATATTCTCCTCCCCCTTCAATAATTATTTATTAAAGAGTGGGTAATTAAATAAGTTAATCATTTTTCCCATATCTGAAAATCTTGCCAAGAAAATTGCAGGCTATTGCCAGGAATCAACATTGAGTTGAAGGCATTATGAGCAACACTAAAAATCCATGTTCATCTCAACGATCTCGCTCAAAAGTTTGCAGATTATTATTTTGTAGTCTAGTTAGCATTGCTACACAACAAATTAAATATAGTTTCGTGATATCTGCCATTTTATTTTTATTTTTTTAAAGTAAATAGTTTTTGGTGCACCATAAACATAGGAAAAGGGAAGAAGCATTTATTCCAAGATATTTTAGACTTTTGTATCTTGTCTATGGTTTGGGATTACCTAGTGATCTTGGCTTTTAAATTCAGCCAAAGTTAGCTACAGTAAGTTAATGGTACCTGCTGAATCCCTCTTTAATATTATGAAGGCTGCTAAAAACTTAATAAATCATTTTACTGCCTTTTAATAAAGGATATCACCAAATTTTGATGGTGTAATCTTGTAGAAAAGAGTTTTTGGGTAATGGAACTTTTTCTGCTATAGCTCTCGCTTTACGGAATATTCTCCCCTCTGCATTAGAATAGACCCAATCTTTTTGGCCTTTCATAAGGCTTTAAAAACTTGGCATATACCTGGCCCATAGCTATATTAAGGACCCCATTAATTAGTTTTATTATATATTAATTGATTGATTGATTGATTGATTGATTGACTATTTGTAGTCATTTTGTGAGTATTTTTTACAGGTAGTCCTCAACTTACAACCACAATTGAGCCCAACATTTCTGTTGATAAAAGAGAGAGTTAAGGAAATTTTGTCCCATTTAATGATCTTTCTTGACACAGTTATTAAGTAAATTGCCGCAGTTGTTATGTTAGTAACATGATTATTAAGTAAATCTAGCTTTCACATTGACTTTGGTTGTCAGAAGGTCACAATAGGTGATCACGTGACTCCCCAAACACTTCAACTGTCATAACTATGGGTCAGTTGCCAAGTGTTTGAATTTTGATCATATAACCATGGAGATGCTGCAGTGGTCATGTGAAAAACGGTCATAAGTCACTTTTTTCAGTGGCTTTGTAACTTGGAACGATCTATTGTTAAGTCAAGAAGTAACAAGAAGTAACTTTTAAACTGTTTGAATTATAATTTTAGAATTGTAAGTACCCAGTCACTTGGTTAAGTTGGATGGCTACAGAAAATGAATGAATGAATGAATGAATGAATGAATGAATGAATGAATGAATGAATGAATAAATAAATAAATAAATAAATAAATATAATAGAGTTGGAAGGGGCCTTAGAGGTCATCTAGTCCAACCCCCTGTTCAGGCAGGAGATCCTATACCATTTCAGACAAATGGCTGTCCAGTCTCTTCTTAAAAACTTCCAGTGTTGGAGCATTCACAACTTCTGGAGGCAGGTTGTTCTAGGTTGCTTCTCTCTTTGGTTAGTTTCCATCCATTGCTTCTTGTCCTGCCTTAAGATGCTTTGGAGAATAGCCTGACTCCCTCTTCTCTGTGGCAGCCCCTGAGATATTGGAACACTGCTCAGTCTTCTCTTCATCAAACTAGACATACCCAATTCCAGCAACTGTTCTTTATATGTTTTGGCCTCCAGCCCCTTACTCATCTTTACTGCTCTTCTCTTCTAAAGTCTCAACATCTTTTATTAGATGTTCCTCTACTAAATATTAGAGAAAATGCCAGGTTCTTCAATTCAGATCTAGAAAAGACAGTAAAGAAATACAAATCGGGTCCAGTTGAGAACTTAGAATCAATTCGGAAAACTCATCAAATTTGATTTGGATGTCCAACTCAATCTCAACCTTAGTTCTAAACTGGACCTGATGTTATTCGATTCCATCTGATTCAGACAAAATGAAATGCCTATGTGCATGGAAGGAAAATCTCTGAGCTAAGCCGAATCAATGTGGACACGTTCACTTCAAGGAAACAAATTGACCAATCAATTTAGTTTGTGGAATCAACTTGAAAGTCTGACTTTTCCAAATAAATTCAGAAGCATTGAATATTCACGAGCAAGCCAAGTGTGCCTGAGGGAGGGGGGGGGGAAATCAAAAGCATCTGCCCCAGGGAAATAAAAACACAGCCATGTTAAATAATTGAAATCTGTTCTTCTTTCCCAAACTTGCAAATCAGCTGTATTTTTAAAAAAATCGTTCTGCAAAATGAGCATTTTGCTTCCCAATCTACCACCCGTCTATGCCGTCTGGGTGTTAAAAACCCTCTTACAAAAAACAAAACTACTGCTCCTATCAACTCCCCCAAGACTCACAAGTTCTTCTAGAGACACCCCTTTCCACAAAGGAGCATCGTCTCACAGTTTATTCTGAGAGTAGCAAGGCTAAATTTGTGCCAGAAAGAAAGGGGAAAGGAAGAGTTTATATAATTATGGAAATGTAAAAAATGTGAAAGTTCTCTGGTCCTGTGATCAGAATATTTGGGGGAGGGATATTAATGGTTATAAGTAGTCCTCAACTTACGATCACAGTTGAGCCCAAAATTTTCATTGGTAAGCAATAGAATTGCTGAGTTTTGTCCCATTTTGCAAACTATTTTTGCCACGGTTATTAAGCGAATCCCTGCCGTTGTTGAGTGAACCTGGCTGTTATTAAGCAAATCTGGGTTCCCCCCACTGACTTTGCTTATACAAAGCCAGCTGGGAAAGTTATAAATGGAGACCACATGACTCAGGGTTGTACGTTGTAAGTTACAATAGATGCCAGTTGCCAAGAATCAGAATTTTCATCATGTGATCACAGGGATGCTGCAACGGTCGTAGGTGTGAAAAATGGTCATAAGTCATTTTTTTTCAGTGCTGTTGTAACTTTGTACAGTCACTAAATGAATGATTGTAAGCTGAGGAATACCTGTTAATAAGTTAGTAACACGGTTGTTAAGTAAATCTGGCTCTCCCCATTGATTTTGCTTCTCAGAAGGTGGCAAAAGAGGATCGTGTGACCCTCGGACACTGCGACCATCATAAATATGAACCCCTTGCCAAGCAACTGAGTAGGGATGCTGCAACGGTCATAAGTGCAAAAAACAGTCATGAGTCACTTTTTTCAGAGCTGTTGTAACTTTAAACGGTCACTAAATGAACTGCTGTAAGTCGAGGACTATCTATGCACAGAAGCCACAGATTCCATTCTAAATACTTAATTCAACTGGGCAGCCAGCAGGCTATTGCTTTAGCAGGATGCCCAGGCCAAACTGCATGACATCACAAGTTGTCCCAACTGCAGCCCTTTCTGCCCACCAGTTGAACTGGCATTGCTTACCATTTAAACTCCTCCTCCTCCTCCTCCTCCTCCTCCTCCTCCTCCTCCTCCTCCTCCTGCATTATAACAGACTTTGGAGAATATCTTTCAGATTCAGATCCTGTACACTTCAGCTCTTTGCACAGTGGGAGAAAAGTCTAAGCTTGGAAGAAACTGCTTTGCCAGTTTACATTTAAAAAGACACAAGCAGTCTTTTCTAGGTATTATGACACCCTCTGCTGGTTTCTCAGTAGTATGCAAGATTGTCTCAAGTGAAAACCCACAAAAAAATTCAGGTCAGTAAGATTGGACTGTCCGACTTCCTCCAGATTTTTGGAACAGCTTGACCAAGATGAGAGTTAGTTAGCAGAACAATGAGGTTTACAAGCCAGCACATATTTTTTAAAGCCAGTTCTTGAATTTATGGTTTTTACTTTTATGATTTTTGAAACTAGAAAAACTGAAATTTTAAGTTTGTAAGGACAGTTGCCGTTTTATGTAGAGATTACTTCACTGATCCTAGCTGTGGTCATAAAATGAGGACTACCAAATTTTTGATTAATCTGTTCAGCAGGGATATCTTTAATGTGTGGTCAAATAGGAAAACTGGCACCCACAACAATGCAATTAAACCCCAGTGCTTTTCAAAATGCAGATGCACAATAAAGGGAGTCATTTTCAGTTGCAAAGTTATGATTGCCATCTTGACTTCATTTTTTTATATTCTTTTATTATAGCATTTTAAAACAGCGGTAGTACATTATATGATGTGGGTATATCTTACAACCGTTCCTTTAGTGACTGTTTAAAGTCATAATAGCACTAAAAAAAGTGAGTTAGGATCATTTATCATACATAGACCCATGGAAGCAGCATCATGTGATCAAAATTTGGGTGTTTGACAACTGGCAAGTATTTATGACAAATGTGCTGCCCTGGGATCACATTTGTAACCTTCCTATCCAGGTTCCCACTCGCAAAGTCCATGGGAGAAGACAGATTTGCTTAAGGATTACATGATTCATTTAACAACTGCGATGATTTGCTTAACAACTGTGGCAAAAAAGTTGTAAAATATGACACAACTTACTTGACAACTGCCTTGTTTAGCTACCGAAATTTTGGGCTCAATTGTAGTTGTAGGTTGAGGACATGTAATAATATTTATACAGTGTTGACTGGAGATTCATAACTGGAGAGGGACCTTGAAGTCCTAGCGGACGATCACTTGACTATGAGCCAGCAGTGTGCAGCAGCAGCCAAAAACGCTAATACAATCCTGGGTTGTATAAACAGAGGCACAGGTTCAAGATCAGGTGAAGTACTAGTACTGCTTTATAAAAGCCTAGTAAGACCACACCTGGAATACTGCAGCCAATTTTGGTCACCATATCACAAAAAAGATGTTGAAACCTTGGAAAATTTTCAGAGAAGAACAACTAAAATGATTAAAGGCCTGAAGATTAAAATATATGAAGAACAGCTGCAGGAATTGGGTTTGACTAGTCTAAAAAAGAAAAAGAAATAGGGGAGACATGATAGCAATATTCCAGTATTTGAGAGGCTGCCACAAAGAAGATGGGGTCAAACTATTCTCCAAAGCACCAGAGGGAAGGACAAGAAACAATGGTTGGAAACTGACCAAAGAGAGAAGCAACCTGGAATTAAGGGGAAACTTCCTATAAGTGAGGACAATTAACCAGTGGAACAGCTTGCCTTCAGAAATCGTGGGGGCTCCATCACTGGAGATTTTTAAGAAGAGACTGGACAGTCACTTGTCTGAAATGGTATAGGTTCTCCTGCTTGAGCAGGGGGCTGGACTAGAAAACCTCCAAGATCCCTTCCAGCTTCTATTCTATTCTATTCTATTCTATTCTATTCTATTCTATTCTATTCTATTCTATTCTATTCTAAACAGTATGATAACTTCAATTTTTAAAGACAAAGAGAATTGATTATGATTTCTAATATTGATAAGCCTAAGTTTGCTTAAATGTTACATCTAAAGTTGTATGATTGTTTGTAAAAATAATATAAGCAGGATACAAAAATAAATAAATAAATATGGCATTGATAATTGGAAGTAACCAAAGAGGTTGCAGGTATTCCTCTTGATTTGCAACTATTCCTTTACTGACCATTTGAAATTACAACAGCACTGAAAAAAAAATAAATTATAACCCGTTCTCGCACTTATGACCATGGGCTTCTCCACAATCATAGGATCAGAACTGAGATACTTGGAAAGGGGTAGGCATTTATGCCAGTTGCAGTGTCCCAGGATCACAGGATCACCATTTGTGACCTCCCCAGCTTGCTTTCAACAAGCAAATTCAATAGAGGAAGCCAGATTCTTTTAACGGCTGTGTGATTCACTTAAGAACTGCCTAACGACTTGCCTCCAGAAGTTGTGAACGCTCCAACACTGGAGGTTTTTAAGAAGAGATTGGACAACTATTTCTCTGAAATGGTATAGGGTTTCCTGCCTGAGCAGGGGGTTGGACTACAAGACCTGCAAGGTCCCTTCCAACATTTATTCTGTTAGAAACCGGAAATAAAATGATTGGGCTAAGAGAGATTTTGTCTGTCCAGCAGTTATTGCTTTCCAGGAATGCAGAAATGCCACATGTTTCTACAAAGAATCGGAACAGCTTTCTTTGAATCAATGTCCTTTTGAGTGAGCGAAAGTGTTGCTCCGAGTATGTCAGTGAGATTCAGCAGAGGCAAGCAGGAATTTACTTTTGAGAAGGTAAAGACAAGACAGCATCTGCCACCTTCCGGCTCGCCTGTCTAGTTCAGAGAAAGGAAAACCTTTCAAAGAAGGAGTTAGCTGGACAGGAAGTTTGTGTGGACTTAACTTCTATTGGAAGATTTATTTTCCCCACTACATCTCCCACAAATCAGCTCCCTCTTGGTTTCAGGGTTCAAGAAAAGAGACAGGCTACTATAGGGAATGTTTACAATAATAGAAAGAGAAAAGGGGAGAAGTCAAAACATGTTAGTGAGAACCGAGCAGTGGTGGGATCCAGCCAGTTCGCACCACTTCGGCAGAACCGGTAGCTAATTTCTTGTTGCCCAGGCCCTGAACGGACTTCCGGAAGTGGCATCCACACAGAGAACTGGTTGTTCACGACTGGAACCGAGTCATATTTTCTTAGGAATTTTCACAGGTCACAATGAAATTACATTCTCATATTCTTTCCACTTCAGTTCAGAAAAACTTTATGGATCTTAGGTTTTATAACCCAGTACAAGAAAAGTTGTTATAATGATGCAAAAAGGGGGGGGGGGGGCAAGCTTAAGTTCTGTTTACAATCTTGGAAGAGAACAATGTTTCCTGCTGAAAATCCTTTTTTTCTTCACTCATTACCTTTAATATTTATATTAATTTGCAAACTCATCATAAGATTCTACATGAATTTGCAGGAAACATCACAGAAGTTACCCATCTTATCTCTCACCCTTATCCCAAAGGAAGAATGTTTCCCATTTCCTCCAAGACCTTATTGATTGAATTTCACTTTTTTTATTTGTTCATTTGTTAGTAAACTGCTTTCCCTGTCAAGCAAAGTATCCCACAGCAACAAAGCACAGCATCTATTCCTTCAAAGATGTTTTTGATAGTTTGTCCTTATTTTATTATGATAAAAGTGTGCATACCCTATTAAGTGTGTTCTTAGTTAGCCACTTGAGTTGTTTATAAAAAATAATGATATATAATGGCTGGGATATAAATAAATACACAAAATAAATAAATAAATATATTCACAGGTTTGGTTCAAAGATCCTGCTGTCAGAAATGTTTGTGTGTGAGGGGTCCTTGGTGCTCTCTGAGCTTGTTTCTTTTCTTGCAGATGTTTCATTACCCTAATTAGGTAACATGGATAGAAAGAAGTGCTGTTTAATGTCTGTTTATATTCTGGTGGTAGATGGGGGAGGTCTTAGGGATTCTTTGGTTGGGCTGTTTATTAATGGCTCTTTGGAAGTTTCTTGATTGGGGGTATTGCTTGCTTGATTGTTGGTCTGAAGATGACCTTGGAGTTAATCTATGCTGATCTGGGTGCTGATTACTGGTGGGGAGGTGCTGGAGTCTTTTTCTCTTTTTGGCTGGTTGATTGTCTCTTTCGCATAGTCTATAGATGTTGTTAATGTCTATGTGTCTATTGTCACAGTGCCAGGCTTCTAAAAATTCCCTGGCATTTTTGGATTTGTCCTGGTCTAGGATTCCACTTTTTCCCAATTGAAACTATGGTTAAATCTGCCTATATGTTGTGAAATTAAAGAATTGTTGTCATTCCTTCACCGTGTGTGTGTGTGTGTGTGTGTGTGTGTGTGTGCGCGCGCGCGTGTGTGTGTGTGCGTGCGTGCGTGCGTGTGTGTATGTGTGTGTTCCCAATGTGATTTCAGGCTAGATGTTACTTCTCAGCCTAACCTATTGGGAATCTTTGCTGAGAGTAAAAATCCGAAAGATATTGTGCAAGGCTTGAATTGGGATGATGTTCATAAATAACATCATGTGGATTTTGATGCCTCCCCTGCAGACATGATTGTCACTGACGTTTGAAGGAAAGAGGTCAAAAGAGGCAAGAGCTCTGCAAAAGTCTTATCTGAAGGCCCGGTAGAAGAGGAAGGTTTTTGAAAGATGAACAGAACTTCATCAGCTCTGTATCTCCGTATCATAATATCTCTGGACGGGATATTATTCCGGATGGCAAATACCATGCTAAAGACATTATGCTCCCTGGGTCCTGACAGATGGTATTATTTGATTAAAGGGACTTGAAGCACATCCAGTCTGCCAATCTTACTGGACAAACAGGAACTATAACAGAGTCTAAGCAGTCCCTCAGATAACCTGGCCCAATACCATGAAGGCCTTTACGGATGATAAACTTGATCGAGTTGCACTTAGAAACTGACTGGCAATCAGTACAGTTCAAAGACTAGTAATGTCTCATGGGTACACTGAGGCATGCCCAACATTGCTCATGTTGCTGCATCCTAGACCAGTTGTGGTTTCTGAGTGATCCAAACTCTTCTTCTTTTGTACATGCATTGATAATTTATACTCATGCAAAGGGTGAGGATTTGCTCATGAGTTACGATGGCAAAGGCACCTGCCCATGACAGTTGTAACTCAATCAGAATAGAGCTGGAAGGGAGGTCTTCTAGCCCAATCCCCTGACATTGTAAAACAGGTCAGTCGTGTGTGATTGATCCGATTTTATGATCTTTTTATGGCAGTTAAGTGAACACTGATGGTTGTTAAGCGAACCAATAGTTCAGTATAGATATGATTTTGCGAAAAACCAGAAACAAGTGTCAGTTTTAGCAAAACCGTTGTAAAATGAAGCCATTTGACTATGGGATATTGCAAATGATTATAGATGCAACCCAGTTGCTGAATGCTTGAAGTTTGGTCATATGACCAAAGCGGAGGAGGGGCAACTGTCAGAATCTCAAATCAGAATCATAAGTGTCTCCTAGGTAGGTCTATAGGAATTTTGAACAGCCACTAAGTGACCGATTGTAAACTGAGGACTACCAGAATGCAATTTTGGGTTGGTGTTTTTTAAATAATAATTACTACTACAATTAATATCGGTATTTCCTCAATATCTGAAATGAAATTAAGCAAGTCCTCACTTGAAAGTTGTCTCTGGGCTTCTATGCATATGCTGAGTGATCTAATAACTGAGTTTCCTCTTTTAATTTTTTAATCAGCCTTGCAACCCACATATAAGATCTTTTTATCTTTTACCTAGAAATCATTTTATCCAAGGAGGAACAGGAAGAACTGTTTTGGGTGGTGATGAAATGGGAAAGAGTGTTGGATAACAGCATTTATAAGGTCCTTCAGGTGGCACACAGAATGGATCCACCAAAGTGATCCACCAAGAGCTGCTCATCCAGGCAAGAGATTGCAAACTCTTATTTTCAAAATCTAATGCAGAATAACCATTCTTCCATCTCCAGGATGAGGTTAGGGTTGGAATGAAAGCATTGGGGCAGTTATTCCCCTTGATTCAGGACCTGGGTTCAAACTGGAATCTAAGATCAGGTTTATTAGGTGATTCTAAGCTACTTACTTTATGGCTGTTTAATCTACCTTTGAAGACTGCTGTGAAAGTGAAACAAAATTTATTTATTTATTACTAAATTAAATTATTAAATACCTCATATTCCTTCCTCTGAGGAATGTCTGTCTGTCTGTTTATCTGTTTTCTATCTATCTATCTATCTATCTATCTATCTATCTATCTATCTATCTATCTATCTATCTATCTATCTATCTACTTTTTATATAAGATATAAATTCTATATCTGCATCATCTTTTGGTAGTAAAGATGGGAAGGGTAAGATGAGATATATGGATAAAATCTTGCATTTATATAAAGAACATGTAGCAATTGGACCTCATAGGTTTCTGCAAATATCTCTGCCTCACTTCCTGGATTGTTCACTCACAAAACGAGAATAAAACAACCTGCTAGCTAGTCTAACTAAGAAATAAGGCTGGGAAAAGGAGAGAAATGAGAATTTGTGAAAGTTTAGCTTAGAAGTAGCTGAAAAATTTTCCTCATTCTTAAAAGTCTTCTAGATTTTTCATATCATGTAGATTAATAAGATTTTGGCACCATGTTTATTTTTTTATAGGCATATCCCCTTGAAACAGATATTGTTTCAACTATATTTGTTGTTTATTTAGTCAGCTTTCCCAAAGTGATGCTTTCCAGTGTGCAAAAGTATAATGTGTATTGACTAGCAATGATGGATGTATAGTCCTACCCATATATCAGACTATTAGATAGGAAGAATTGTTGCAGGTATTGAATTGATAACTGTTGACAGTTAAGAGACCAACTTTAAAATGTGATAACTAAGAGAAAGTCCCATCCTGTAAATCCATAATGCTGCCATCGGCAGCTATTCTGGCAATCAGCAAATGTGACAAGAATTCTTACCAACCAGGTATGAAAATACAGAAGAAACTAACTTATTCTTGCTCTGATTGAGATGGAATTAAAATTTTGCGAAATTCCTAAATGCATTTTTCCAAAAGGAAATAATAGTAAAAGATGATTGTTCCATTCAAGCAATATCTTTATCATAAAGAAAGCACCAGAAAATATAGCCATGTATGAGGAAGCAAATTAATTCATGCACTGTGACCCTCTTTCCAAAATATGTTTTTATAAAGAACAGTTGTTAAAGTTTGATCAAAATAACATTGAAACCCAACTTACCTTTCAGAAAATGTGTTGGCTCATAAACCTCACTGTACTTGTAACCAGTTTCTACCTTGGTCAAGCTTTTCCAAAGTCAGACATCTGCCTTTTCAGGATTGTTTGGCATAACCTTTGGAAACAAGTGGAGAATATGGTAAGAACTTTCATTCAAGACTTCATATATTGTGTGGAATGGAAAAAAAATGCCTATTGGATGGATGGATATTATCCTTAGATTTTATGAATTCCAATTGTGATTATAATATTTAAATTTGGGTTGTGTCCATCCCCTCCATGGGTCTCTGGGTGGCCTTAGAGAATGTAAAAGAACAGCAAAAACAGTTAAAAACCTAAAACAATGCAGATAGTCTGGATTAAAAACAACCATAATGTAACAATAAATCATGATATGAACTGCACAAACACATTAACCCCAAGTCTGTGATTAGAGCAGGTCTTAAAAACTTTCCAGCAAAGTAGGCACCATCTATATATTTGGGACAGAAGGCAGATGGTGATGATTATGATGATATATTCAGGTTGGGTCCCACATTAAGGCAGCTAAACAGACACACACACATAGACACCTACGCAAGTCATTAACAGAGACTCTCCCATCATCTACATTCTAGCTCCCCAAAGGTTGCCATTTAACCACACAGAATTTAGAACCTCGCATTTCTTGTGGCTAGTTTCTATCATCCTTCAAAACCCATCAAAATAATATATTTCAGTCACAATTGAATTGAATTATTTTTATATTACCTCTATTAATATTCTTTCCATAAGACCCACAGAAAAATGAGGAAACAAAATGGGCTTTTCCCAATATAAAGAGTAAATGGCAATATGAGCAGCCTCTAGTGTTGTAATGGTATGTGAGAAAAACTTTAATAGAGTGGGTGAAGAAATGCTATAATAAAACGTCTGCAAGAAAACAAGCAAGCTTAGAGATCACCAATGACCCCTCACTTGCAAAATCCTGTTAATGTAGCCTTACAATAAATAGAATTAGCTCATCCGGTCACATTTTCTGATTGGTGAACTTGGGATGGCTGATGAGTTTTAGAGCATTTTCTAAAACACTAAGCTGGACAATGTTTACCTATTGTCAAGCATGTGACAAACTGTTCCAAAAGTAACCAAGATTGGAAAGTTTATGGTCAGTGATGTGGTAGTCATGCATGAAATTAGTGATGGAGCCTTCCTTGTACCTTCATTTAATTTTTAAAAAATATGATAATCATCAGTTCCCCTGTGGTTGAAGCAATATGAGTATCCTGGAGACAAGGAGAAATAGAGAAAGTCTGTCAGAAATAAGAAGATGAATACCTGTTCTCTAAGTGCAAACAACAAGATAGTAGCCTTAAATTAAAGAAAAGTTGAATTAGGAAGAATTTTATAATTATAATTTGAGAGTAGAAGAATACCTGAAGGAAGTGGCGTAACTTTTACTAGAAATATTCAAGCAGAAGCTGAAACTCTGTTGGTGACTCTTCAATTCCTGCATTGAGTAGAGGACTAGATTTCATGGTTTCCATTGATATTTCAAATTATATATCTATAATTATAATCTATAATTTGATGTCCTTTGCTTTTTAAACATGATTTAATCCAAGTCCAAATTTCCTTTGAAAGATGTGGGGTTCTTTTGAACCTTAAGGCAATGCTAAAATTTAGAAAAATACCATACAAAAAGAAAGGTGTCTTTACATTAGACAACTGCTAAGCTTCTTTTAAAAAAATTAATCCATTGTTCTATCAATCAGGGTATTTGTTGCAGTTTTGTTACTTTTCACTGCTTTATATTTTCTGCTTTGTAGAGAAAAAATGATTTATTCTAGGGCCTCCTGTGGATTTTATTGGCAATGCAGCAATCTTTTCAGAAATCTGCATATTTTATTTAACCATAAATCCATAACCTGTATTTAAGCACTGAAGGACAACTCCTGTGAGGGAGTGCAATTTTTATTCTAATGTGCTCATAGAGTAAATGTTTTCAGAATAAAATGTGAAAATGAACTGCATTTCAGAGTTATGTCTATGCCAGCTGTCAGAATTTTGCGAGCACTATATTCAAGTGCAACTCTAAGCTTTGAACACTGAAAATGTGCAGTCTTATGATCTAAACTAATGACTGTAATCTGGAGAGAAAGATTAAATCCTTCTCCTAAGGAGAGGCTCTGGTCTGAACTAGACTTTCTAACCCCCCTTTTTTTCTTTCCCCCAAATTTATGATAATTATAGTGATTCTTAGTCAGCCATGACTCTTTAACCTTCATACTAAATTTTGACTTTTAACCATGGTCTATAGAATAAAGCATAATTGGCTGGATCTCCATAATACACTAAACAGTACATTTAAACCATGATTAAATGCCATATCTGCATCATCCATATCAACATATTGATGAGTTGTTTACATAAACATGGTCTCCTGATCATAAAACAAATCCTTTGACTTGTGAAACCAGTCATAGACCACTCTGCAAAAACACAGAGAAGGTGTTTTATTCTGGATGGAAATATGAACTACCATACTGTATGTACATCAAAATATCCTATATATTTTCAGTAATCCACTCCAGTTTTCTACAATCATGCATCCTCCAGATACATTGAGGTTCAGTGTTCTACAATGAATCAAACTGGAGAAATCTGCAGTGTCAGTTTTGCATTATAATGAACCATCTAGAATAGAATAGAGCTGGAAGGGACCCCTGCTCAAGCAGGAGAACCTATACCATTTCAGATAAGTGACTGTCCAGTCTCTTCTTCAAAACCTCCAGTGATGGAGCACCCACAATTTCAGAAGGCAAGCTGTTTCAGTGGCTAATTGTCCCCACTGTTAGGAACTTTCTCCTTCATTCCAGCTTGCTTCTCTCTTTGATCAGTTTCCAACCATTGTTTCTTGTCCTGCCCTCTAGTGCTTTGGTGAATAACGTGATCTCCTCTTCTTTGTGGCAGCCCCTCAAATACTGGAACACTGCTATCATGTCACCCCTATTTCTTCTTCTTTTTAGACTAGCCAAACCCAAGTCCTGCAGCCATTCTTCATATGTTTTAGTCTCCAGGCCTTTGATCATCTTAGTTGCACTTTTCTGCTCATTATTGTTCAGTACATTGTGTTCTTTCTCCCTTCGTGTTATTTTCCTGATCAAAGAATGAAAATGGCCTATCTCAGGAATGCTTAGATTTAGACACAAGAGGTTTGTGCAACCCAACACAGATGACTGTTCAGGTAAAATGGAATTATAACCTTGCTGTGCCCTACACCTTTTGTCCGGATCTAGTTAACTATAAAGTACAGTTTATTGTTGCAAACTTTTGACATGGATGTTGTTACTTGTGATTTTCATTGCAAGTGTCTTTCAATTTAATCCCAAATAATGATATATTTTTATTGATGCTAAGAATAACCCAACTTAACCCAAACCTATGGGAAAATCAAAAACTGAATGGTGTATCTTACATAGTGTTCCCATTTTGTTAATCCTTATTATTCACTGAACCACTTTGCTTAGAAATATTTGGTGCAAAAGAATTGTACTTGATCAATTACATTTGATAAAGGAACCTCAAAAAAAAGTTTTGATGAATATCCCTCTTCTTCCTCTGCATGTCCAATTAATTTTGGATTCCACATACTCCAAATAACTAATAATAATATATAATATAATATATAAACAGTAACACTGACAATAATTTAGCTCAATAAGAAATAGCTAAAAATTACTTCTTAAGGTTGTTTGGAGCTGATTTCTTCTATCTGATTTTATAATCAAATATTCAAAGAAGCTTGGATAATTGAAACTCCACGTTTATTGAGATGTGTTTATTGAGATCTTTATTATTTTGACCAATAATAGCTGTGTAAAGATTATCTTTAAAATCCAGTTATAATTATTTCCTAATATTTGGAATCAGGATGAAAGAGCAAAAGTCATAAGATAGATTTAAATTCTCTGATTTGAGTTCTCTATCAAATATTCCCTCAACGTTCCTTCAGAAATCATGGCTTTGCTCATACGTTGTGTGATACCTGGGGAAAACATCGAAGTACCTCCTCAATGAAAGTTAGAAGAAAACCTCCTAACATTAGGAGCAGTTTGAATAGTAGAACTAATGACCAGAAAACTGTTGGGTCTTACTGAATGTCTTCAAGTAGAGGCCAGAAAGCCATCTGTCTGGATTTCTATCTGGATTAATTTAATCCTTCCTGCATTAAGCAGGAGTTTAAAGTTGATGGTCTCATGGCCTCTTCCAATCCTATGATTGTTTGCTTACCCAATCCTGATCTAAAGCTGTATTTGCATTGCAGTTTAAATCACCAAGATGTGTGAGCCAAAAACATATTATCCACAAACATCTTGTTTTTTCCATGCATCTTGTACACCTTGAAATTCTAAAACTGACCATTTGGTTACAGGAATTATAGTGAGCTTAGCTGGACTTGTATATTTTTAACAGAATAACAGAACAAAACAAAATAAACAGAGTTGGAAGGGACCTCAAAGGTCTTCTAGTCCATCCCCTTGCTCAAGCAGGAGATACTATACTATTTCAGACAAATGGCTGTGCAATTTCTGGAGAAAAGCCGCTCCATTGATTAATTGTTCTCAGAAAATTTCTCCCTAGTTCTAGGTTGCTTCTCTCCTTGATTAATTTCCATCCATTGCTTCTTGTCCTGCCTTCTGGCGCTTTGGAAAATAGGTTGACCCACTCTTCTTTGTGGCAGCCACTCAAATACCTGTCTGTTATACATTAACACTGTTTCTGGTATTGAATTTTAAATATCAGCCACGTATTATGTATCCAATGTATTGACTTACATTAATTCATTTAGTGACTATTCAAACTTACAACAGCACTGAAAAAAACTGTCTAGTCCTCACACATATGATTGTCACAGCATCCTGATAACCATGTGATCAAAATTTGGCACTTGAAAGCCTTGTGCATTTATGATGGATGCAACAATCCAGCATTGTGTAATTACCATTTGCAACCAGCTTCCAACAAGCAAAGTCAATGGGAAATTTGCTTAATGACCACTTGATTCGCTTAACAACTGGAATGATTTGCCTAACAGGTCATAAAGATCATAAAATCAGACAGGGCTCACTTAATAACTGATTTGTTTATCTATAGAAATTCTGGCCCCCAATTGAATCAAAGACTGCTTGTAATAATGTTTTCCAGAGAGAAAGGTTTTGCATTGGCATGAGATAGTACTCTAATTTTCTCTATAAAACAGTACGATCAAAGAATTCTCATCTCTCTGACCCTTAGAAAACAAAGCAGCTAAAATATTTGATAGTGCTGTCCTACATTTTTCTGCTCCAAAATAAATCTGTTAAATCTGCAGATTGTCTCTGATGAGAAAGGCATTGTTCTTCAAATCCTTAATGAAATTGCTAAACTCTTTCAAAAGAAAGGTGTTTCCTTCCCTAATATGAGAGATTTTCTAGAGTCTAATTCCTTGATCACAGTATGAGCTAAAGATCTGTGTAAGTATCCATATTTCTTTTCTGAAGAATTCTTGAAATAATTAGTCAAGCCACATAAACTTTTCCATGAAGCAGAATACATGTACTCTGATATTTTTTTTTAACAAAAAAAATCCAAATTGTACAAATGGAAATGTTACCATCTGCAACTTGCATAGTTTGGATACGCAGGCTGGGAAATTCTGGGCATAAAATCCACAAATCTTCAAGTTGTGAAGGTTGAGAAACAGGGCACTAAGGGATTCTTAGCTTAGTTGTATAGTTTTTATGCTCCAAATATAGTTCCCCACTTACTATCTGGGAACTGAATTTGGAACACACTAATTGCTTTACATAATATACTAGCTGTACCCGGCCATGCGTTGCTGTAGCTCAGTCTGGTTAAATAGAAAAGAAAGAAAAGAGAAAGCGCACGTTTGTGTTGCTTTTATGTCCAACAGATGGCGCTGTTTTTTACCTGTCACAAGTGTGACATCTATATAATATAGGTATATAAAAACACGCGCGTATTCGAATGCAACGTTGTGTCAAAATTTCAAAGCAATCGGTGAAGAACTTTCAGAGATTTAAGATTTTGAACAAACAAAACATTTACATTTTTATTTATATAGATTCATTCAAATTAGCAGTTTGTCTGGAGCCACTAACTTTTTCAAAATCCCAATCCTTTCTGCCAATTCTCTTGTAAGGATAACTGCACACCCAATGCCTGTCCATGTTTTGCTTCGCATGTTCTTTATATTTCATATATAGGTGCCAGCCAGACTTCAGCATCCTGTGACTACGAACATAGTAGAACAATGTTTTGAAAGGATGCAAGTATTTTTGAACCAGGCAAGAGGATGGAGTGCTTATTTTATTATGGCTGAATTGCTATCAATTTTTTCTCTTAAAGCCAGTTGCATAAGTAGTTGGTGTCATCTTTGAGCTATTTTTTAAACATCGGAGTTAGAAAACCCAATTAGCTCAGAAACTGCAAGTAGTTCTTGACTTACAACCATTCGATTAGTGATTGCTTGAAGTTATAATGGCACTCAAAAAAGTGACCACCAATCGCTCCTTGTGTTTACAACCATCACAGCATCCCTGTGATCATGTAATCAAAATTTGGTCCTTGTCAACCAGCAATTATATTTATGATGGTTGCAGCCTCCTGGGATCTTGTGACAAGCAAAGTCAATGGAATAGGTTAGATTCACTTAACGACCGTGTGTGATTCACTTTATTTATTTATTTATTTATTTAATTAATTAAACTTATATGCCGCCCTTCTCCCAACAGGACTCAGGGCGGCTTACAGCATATTAAAACAATACAAACACTATCCCCAATAAAAACCAATTAAAAACAAATATTTAACCGCTGTGTTACCATTAAAATTCCAATTAAAATTGTCCCTATTTAAAATTCTCCCTAGGCCAGACCCGCTTGTTGAAAAAGCCATGTCTTGAGGGCGCGGCGAAAAGATAGGAGATCCGGAATCGTCCGGATCTCGGGGGGTAGTTCGTTCCAGAGGGTGGGGGCACCCACAGAGAAGGCCCTCCCCCTGGGGGTCGCCAGCCGACACTGCTTGGCCGACGGCCGAATTGCTTAACAAACATGGCAAAAAGATTGTAAAATTGGATATGACTCACTTAACAACCATCCTGCTTACCAACCAAGAGTACAGAGAAGAGCAACAAAGATGATCAGTGGACTGGAAGCTAAACATATAAGGAACGGTTGCTGGAATTGGGTATGTCTAGTTTAACGAAGAGAAGGGCAAGGGGGGACATGATAGCAGTGTTCCAATATCTCAGGGGCTCCCACAAAGAAGAGGGAGTCAAGTTGTTCTCCAAAGCGCCTGAAGGCAGGACAAGAAGCAACGGATGGAAACTAATCAAGGAGAGAAGCAACCTAGAACTAAGGAGAAACTTCCTGACAGTTAGAACAATTAACCAGTGGCGGTGAATGCTCCAACACTGAAGGTTTTTAAGAAGAGACTGGACAGTCATTTGTCTGAAATGATATAGGGATTGCTGCCTGAGCAGGGGCCTGGACTAGATGACCTCCAAGGTCTCTTCCAACGTTATTGTTGTTGTTGTTGTTGTTGTTATATCTCTTTTGGCTTAACCCACCTCACAGAACTATCATGGGGAAAACAGGAGGAAGAAGGTGTGTGGGATATGTTCATAATCTTGAGTTATTTGTGAACAGGATATAAGTAAGTAAGTAAGTAAGTTAAGTAAGTAAGTAAGTAAGTAAGTAAGTAAGTAAGTAAGTAAGTAAGTAAGTAAGTAAGTAAGTAAGTAAGTAAACTTTCAAATACACAGGGCACCAGGAGCAAATGGTTCATAGTTGTGGCTTTATTCAAGGGCATTTATTATATTAATCTTAGAAAAAAAGCAACACAGAGATCTATTCAATACTGTAATTTATCTAAAGGCAGCAGTTGCCTCGTAGACACGTCTTAACGTTTTACTTTCTTTCTGCTGATCTGACTCTAGAAGCTTCAGTGTAAAATTCAATTTGGTGAAGAATTGCCAAGCAGTCCCGCTGAATGACCTCCCAAGCACAGCGACTGTTTTCCTGCTAAAAAACAAGGACAGTATGTTTATGACACTTAATATTCCAAACTATAGACTGAAAACCCTTACAGGTATTCCTCAAGTTACAACTACAATTGAGGCCACAATTTTGGTAGTAGTAGTAGTAGTAGTAGTAGTAGTAGTAGTAGTAGTAGTAATAATAATAATAATAATAATAATAATAATAATAATAATAATAATAATAATAATAATAATAATAATAATAATAATAAAAGTTGGAAGGGACTTCGGAGGTCATCTAGTCCAACCCCCTGCTCAGGCAGGAAACCCTATACCATTTCAGACAAATGGCTGTCCAGTCTCTTCTTAAAAACTTCCAGTGTTGGAGCATTCCAGGGCTTGAGCAGGGAGTTGGACTAAAAGACGTCCAAGCTCCCTTCCAACTCCATTAATCTGTTATTTTTTGTTAAAGCTTTTTTCTCTATTGTAAAATTAACCACTGCCCAGCCATTGACAGAAATTATTAGAAAACAAAAAAACAGGCAACTATCCAAGTTGCCAGTGTTTTGTGTCTTTATTGAATCTGGGTCAATTTGGTTAAAAAAAAAGAATATGCAACAACCACTTTAGACAGAAAAATTCACTTAAATCTGCTGGATTTCAGATTGCAAAAGAACTCAAGATTTCATGCTGCCACCATGTGGACACCAAATAACCTGGAAAGGAAATAAATACAGCCGTTTGGAGAGCTATGTCTTTCGTTCCCCACAGGAGAGCATCCTGACACTGTCTACTGAAAATTTAGCTTGAGATGGATAACAAGGATAATTTAGCTTGAGATGGATAACAAGAATACAGAATGAGGAAGTTGGAAGGGATCTTGGAGGTCTTCTAGTCCAACTACTAGATCAAGCAGGAGACCCTATACCTTTTCAGACAAATGGCTGTTCAGTCTCTTTTTAAAAACCTCCAGTGATGGAGCATTCACAGCTTGTGAAGGCAAGCTGTTCCACTGGTTTATTGTTGCCGCTGTCAGAAAATTTCTCCTTAATTCTAGGTTGGATCTCTCTTTGATAAGTTTCCATCAGTTTTTTTTTTCTTGTCCTGCCCTCAGGTGCTTTGAAGAATAAATCGACACCCCCCCCTTGTCTGTGACAAACCCTCAAATATTGAAAGACTGCTACCCCCAGTCCTTCTGTTTATTAGGCTAGATAGACATATCTAATTCCCTTAATCATTGTATGCTTTATGTAAATTGTATTCCCCCTAAATATCTTTGTTGCTCTTCTTTCTAGAATCTCAAGGCAGGACACATTTGAGAATAGAGACTGTTTGAAAAGAAAATATAAACGTTGACTCATCTTTCACTTTTTTGCTGCTATAATGGTTCATTTTCCCTACTGAGTGGGAGGGGAAGGACATAGGCAAATTAGTCTATTAGCATCCATTTCCTCAAAATTTGAGGAAAGGGTTTTTGATTTTATTCCTTAAAGAAAGTGTTGTGTAGATTCCTTTTGAAATCATGGTGTCAGACAGTTAAAAAAAATCTTCCCATAGGAACAAGGCTTCAAAGTCAATATTCTTGACATATTGTCTTTATTATATTGTTTGTGAATTGTATTTTAATTCAGTCAGGAAGAATTAAAAGTCTATCTGAAAGTGTAGGGAAAAAAGTCTGGGCTGAGCTGATATCCAACTAATCAGGATAAAAGCAAAGCACCTTAATGTATCACACATTTTGTAACTGGTTTGCAGGGGACAGGAAAACTCTTGATATAAATCTGTGACAAATTGCTGTAGATTGGGCAATAATGACCAGCAGATATTAGCTAAGTTGATACATTTTAGTAGTGAGGAGCAAACTACTAAAGAGATGGAGGCTAGAAATCTAAGATGACTTTCACAGACTATAGGAATAGACAGCATCACCACCAGATGGATTCAGAACTGGCTGACAAACCACACTCAACCTGTAGTCCTTAATGGAACTAATCTACATGCAGGGAAGTAGGCAGTTGGGTACCTCAAGATTCTGTCTTAGGCCCAGTACTCTTCAATATCTTCATAAATGATTTAGAAGAGGGGATAGAAGGTAAACTCATCAAATTTTCAGATGACATCAAACTGGCAGGAATAGCCAATACTCCAGAACATAGACTCAAGATATAGAAGGATCTCGATAAGCTTGAACACTAGGCCCTATCTAACAAAATGAAATTCAATGGTGAGAAAAGTAACTTAGGCAAGAAAAACCAAATACACAAATACAGAAATAGATGGAACTTGGCTCAATAGTAGCAACTGTGAGAGGGATCTAGGAGTCCAAGTAGACAACCACTTAAATATGAGCCAGCAGTGTGCTGTAGCTGCCAAAAAAGCCAATGTAGTCCTAGGTTGCATTAATAGAGGGATTGAATCAAGATCACGTGAAGTGTTAGTGCCATTTTATAACGCCTTGGTAAGGCCACACTTAGAATACTACATCCAGTTTTGGTCACCATAATATAAAAAAGAGAGTGCAGAGTGAGATTCTAGAAAGAGTGCAGAGAAGAGCAACAAAGATGATTAGCGGGCTGGAGGCTAAAACAAATGAATGGTTGCAGGAATTGGGTATGTCTAGTTTAATGAAGAGAGGGACTTGGGGTGACATGATAGCAGTGTTCCAGTATTTAAGGGGCTGCCACAAAGAAGAGGGAGTCAACCTATTCTCCAAAAATCCTGCTTCCTGCTTTAGTAGGGGTGGGGGTTGGATTGGAGGATCTCTGGGGTTCCTTCCAGCTCTATTATTCTCTTCTGTTATTCTGTTACTCTTTCTATGATAATGTGTATCCAACCCATCAAGTCCAAAGGAAGTCCAGAATGGTATAGGATCCCGTGCCATGGGTGGGTTGGACTAGAAGACCTCCAGGGTCCCTTTCATTCCTATTATTGTATGTCTATGTTGCAGTGTTTTATGCTATGTGATTATATAGTTCTCAGGAACAAGAGTGGGGACTAGTTATGTCCACTGTTGCAAGTGCAAGCAGCTATTATCTTCCCATCCCATTATAATAACATTGCATCTTGCTTACCTCAATTTCTATCCCAAAGCCATATAATCGGAAAGCAAGCAAAGGAATTTCTCATCAACTTATAGCAGACACTATTTTACAAAATAGCAACATTTATCCTTACAACCTTCAAGCAAGAATTTCTCTGTTTTCATTCACCAAAATGGTTTTGGTTTCTCTGAAGCACTTTAGAAGGAGGAATAACATTCTCATATGACTATGTTCCAAAACTCTGGATAACCAGTAGATGGCAGCAAAAAACATTGAAAATTAACTTTCTGCCATCTAGTGGTCATTTTGCATCTCAACTATGATAGCTCTACCCTAGATGAATTTTTAAAATTCCCTATTTAAAAAATAAATATTAGGCTTTTAAAATACTTGGTTGAGAAAAACTGTCAGTTCAGCTTTAATATTTCTGTTACTGAACTATTGGCAGATAACTAACTTCTTCTCAGGTTGCATTTTGAAAAAGACAAGTCTCCTTGCAGGCTTCAGCCCGATTTTTCTTTTTAAGTCTGAGAACTTCTATTTTTGTCAAATGTGATTTTTTGGCAAGTCAGATTTCTGCTCTTGTTACAGATAAATTACATTTAATAATGGCATTGTGGTTAGAAAACTCTGCTGCTACTTCAAGGTTATCTATTTTTTGTAGCACAGTCATTGCTCTAATCAAATTACCATTCAATCTATTCATTGCTTAATTTCCAAAAGAGACAAGGCTTTTTCCTGTGGTTATTTTTTCAAATTATTGCAAAATGTGCTCATTTGCTTAACTTTTCATTATGCTAAATTCCTTACTAACCTATGTTTTATTAAATTGGATCCCCTATTACACCCTGAGAAAGAAGTCATGGAAGCCTATCATATCTGTTGACTACCCCTAAAGGTCCATTCCAGGTATCTGTCTGCATATTTAGTCTTAACAGTAAACCATAATACGCCAGACATTTAACCTTTGCCATTTGGCCAGAATGGCAAAAGAATCTCTGATAAAACTCAGCTAGATTAGAATCTTTATTACAGACAAGAACGAAGCCTCAAAGACAATTGATTGCCCATCAAAGTACAAAGAAGTTGGAGAAGTTGTATATCTATTCTCCAGGATTTCTACTCAGGCTTTCAAATTAATGGAGAAATGGATTTATCTTGGTGATTTGAGTTATGACAGGTGGTTTCAGACTTCCTGGCCTCAGCCTGGGACACTTCCTATTTTCAGATGATGCCTACCTTTGCAAAATTCCATATTGTGCTGTGGATGCATTTTTTAAAAATTAAAATGTTCATAGTAAAATAAAATAACTAAAACCCCAGAAGAAATGTTATACAAACAACAGTGTCTTTATTATTTATTATAGTTGTGGATTGTCAAATTAATAAAAGGACTTGAAAGATTTGGCTGACTTGTAAGTATCTGGTCCTTTAAAATGGACATCCTTGACTGCCATCTAGTAGAATTGTGCACATTGTTCCTCTTGTGGTTGATCTCTCTTATTACACTAAATACAGTTGCTTGTTTGATCTGAATTGTGACCTCCCAGAATCTGGAAGGCAATATTAAAATCTGTGTTACCAGTGGCCTTGCTGTCTTCTAGCTCTTCAAGCAATCAAAATATCTCCTACCAGATCAGAAACACACAAGTAGAAATGGTAAATAGAACTTTATAGAGCTTATAGAAGAAATAAAGATAAATTTCTAAAACAGAAACAAACAAAACAATCTAGAACTGATATAATTAAGCATCAATCCATCCTATAAGCCACCAGTTTTAAGACTCAGTTAGAAATCATCTGAAGATGTTGCTTGAATGAAACAATGGCATTTAAGAAAGGAGAAAGTGAATAAAGGTTGTGCTGTAAGGCCAATGGAAACAAGGTTGAAATTACTGCCGTGAATTATCTGGGGCCTGAATTATATGATTAGAAAAAGAAAGCTGGCTGGCTGGAAAGCAGAAAGTTGCTTCCTGCTCAAGAACTTTATATAAAGAAACAGAAGGATCAGAACATTTTGATCTTTAAAGAGTTTAATATTGTATATCTTTTATTTCATAGGAGAGTGATCCAAGAGTTGCAGATAAACTTTCTTCATTTTTTCCCACCAGCTAGAGGACCAGGATTCTTTGGCATCTGAGTGCCAAGAGGATCTGAGTCATTTGCCAAGTTAGTATTCTAAAAGGGGGTGCTTTGTTCATGTCCTTTCACAACAATGGCCAGATAAGGGCCAGCAGCTCTTTGAAACACATTAATGGACTGACTTATGAATGCTACACACACTGAACGTTCTTGTACAATGTACAGGTTGTCTTTTATGCAATGGAATCAAAAGACAAGCTGTAAATCACACAAGAACTTTAGATGTACTTGAATGCATCAAGCATATTCTCAAATGATGGACCTCTGGCATTTCAATGAGAAATTGTATCCAAATGGCCTAGGGGAAGCTGTGAGACAGAGGTCCTTTGTAATTGGGTAGTATGTGTTTAGAATAGAATAGAGCTAGAAGGGACCTTGGAAGTCTTCTAGTCCAGCCCACCGTCCAAGCAGGAGAACTATACCGTCTAAGACAGGTAAATGTCTAGCCTCTTCTTAAAAATCTCCAGTGATGGAGCACCCATGATTTCTGGAGGCAAGCTGTTGTACTGGTTAATTGAAGTTTAAATTGTGTTTAATTAGGAGTGGGGGGATTATTGTTTAGTTATCATATTTCCCACAGTAAAGTGGCAGGAAACCTCATCCCTGATTATCAGTTCATACGATCAGAGTAAATCACAGTAGCCACAGATGAATCTCATAGGTTTGTTTACCCAGCTTTACTAATATATTACCTTTTCCAATGTGATGATTTCCTAATGTGTGGAAATACACCTTTCCTGAGTCCACTTAACTGAGCCTTACCCAACCTGGTGCACTTATTGACTTAGACTCCCAGTATTCCCAATCAAATAGCAGGAAGGCTAGCTAGGAATTCTGCCATTTTAGATCATTTTAGTAAGAGGCAATAAATTGGAAAAGACTGGAATAAAGAGAATAAAATTGGGTCATTTGCTGGGGCAACTTGGTTGCTATGAGAATTATTACTACCCTTCAGAATTATCTATAGTTCCCTAAAAATATAAGAGTTGAATGATATTATTCTCAAGGTAAATATTTGTAGGAAGCCAAACTTCAGTGGGGACTCAGCAGAAGTTATTGGGCTTTTCTTTTCTAATATCCCAAAACTAGATCTGAGCTCTCAAAGCAGAAAAAACTGAATCATTAGGATCAGGGAGAGTTTACATTACTTCCATTAAGAAAGACAACTAGGAGAACAACAAAACCATTTAAATTAGGAATAGAAAACTGTGGCCCGTTAAGTTCTGTTAAGCTGCAACAGCATCCCTTGTTGTTGCTCCTGAACTAATAGGAACAACTGTAGAGTTGTAGGTTACAAGCATCTACAGCAGACATGTCAAACTTGCGACGTCATGCGACGTCGCGCAACGTATCGGGACAGTTTTGCCATTGCTGGCAATGGGTTGGGTGCGGCTTTTGGATGACACATCCAGCCCATGGGCTGGCAGTTTGACACTCTGGATCTACAGCAACCTTTGCTGGCTTGGTATCCCTAAAAATGTTTTAACAAGAAGAGTTAGATGAAACCCCATTTGTTAGGTAAAACCAGTGGTTTTTTGTAAGAAAAAAGGTGCCAGAACTCCCATCTTGTTAATCTTTTATTAAATAAATATATATATATATATATATCCAAATTTCTTTTTCTGATAAAGAAATTTGGATTTAAATGTTTTGCAGTTGCGACTTGAGCTTGCTTAACGCCCCTAGTTGGGGGGCTGCAAGGCAAAAGATATTGTAAAAAGTAAAACTGCAGTATAGCAGTTAAAATGTCAAGGTGTAATCAATCAGACCGGTCTGTCTGAAAAACTTCCTGTATATATATATATATATGTTTTCATAGATTTTCATGGGTACAGGTATGCAGGTCTTGCCGTATTCGGGTCTTTTCCCGTGTAAGATTGAGAGTATCTTGGCGACGTTTCGACGAGGTCCCACTCGTCATCTTCAGGCTGGGGTCTTCGGCTTCGTGCTTGTGCGAGCAAAGTGTGATCGGAGCTGCCGTCTCTCTATAAATATTGGTGTGTGTGTGTGGAGTGCTGGCTTATTTGCTGTAGGTGGGTTGGTTGACTGTGTTGGAGTTATTGTTTGTGGATTGTTCGGCTGTTTTGTAACATCCTGAGTAGTTGAGGTGCTGGCTGTGTGCCCATTAGTCTTTTGTGTTATAACGACCTGGGTAATGGGTTGTGTGATTACATCCTGAGATCTAGTGTAGTGATATCCTGAGTTTTGTGTTGCAACATCCTGGGTGGTTGGTGTGTTGTAACATCCTGAGCTTTAGCGTTGTAACCCCCTGAGTTCTGTCATGTGGTGTCCAGAGCAGAAGGCTGTGATGTAGCATACCAGGCTTTGGTTTGGCTCCGAGTTTGCGGTCTAGAGAGACGGCAGCTCTGATCACACTTTGCTCGCACAAGCACGAAGCCGAAGACCCCAGCCTGAAGATGACGAGTGGAACCTCATCGAAACGTCGCCAAGATACTCTCAATCTTACATGGGAAAAGACCCGAATATGCCAAGACCTGCATACCTGTACCCGTGAAAATCTACGAAAATTAGTATTTTTTTTTTCATTTTTAAATTTGGGGTCACACTTTTACACTAAAATTTTAAAAAATATTTTCAATTCATCAACGTTTTCTTAAAAATTAAGAAATTATTTACCTTTCGCATATAGTCAATCACTGTACACACACCCACACATGTCAGTTGTGTGGTTGTGTGGTCACACACTGCAGTAAGCAGTGTGTGACCACACAACCAATCACAAGCTGAGCAGTGCCACAAGCCGAGCAGCACCATCACAACCAGTGTGAATAAAGTAAGCATGCATCGGACTCGACATACAAGCAGCCCGCATGTACCATTTTAATAATTTTGCTGCCCACCTGCTATGCTCAACAGGGCAATTCAAGTCCACGTGGACCAAACATTAAATTTTCAAAAGTTACTTTTAAAACTTGGAAAATCCGTCGAAAAAAGGTGCCAGAACTCTGTTCCGGTGCTCTTCTGTGACAAAAAAAGCACTGGGTAAAACCTTGCAGTAATATAGAATTAGAGACTTAGAATTAAATGCTAGAATATGAGAATGCTTGCCTTAAGTGTATCAGGATATGGAATGATCTCAGACTCTGATCTTGGCCCATGTAAACATTTGGTCTTCCATAGTTGGGAGTGTACTTTCTCTCAATGCTGCGTTGGCTTGTAATCCAGGTGTTAAAACTCAACCAAACTTTTGTTGACATGCATCTAAATCTTGTTGACATGCATCTATTTTTGACTTATCCTTGTCCAAGTGTTTAGGAACTGGAGACATGAGGCTGTTCTGCATTACAATCTAATTTCTAACAGTTACCATAGCACAAAAGGGCATTTGTATCACCCTGAGGTTTTTATAAGTAAGAATATATTTTGACAGTTGTGCCAAACCCAACACTCAGTGAAATTTCCACAAGCAGGACACTCAGCCACAAGCAAAGCACTGACTGTTTGTTTGCTTTATTCTCCAAGCACTTTGGAGTCAATATGACTCTATTCAAGCTGAGTCATGCTGATCCTCATTTGAACTGGCATTAATGGCTCAGTATACAGAGAAATGACTAAAGTAATCTTCAGAAACCCAGTCCAAGTTGCCCTAAATGTCAATGCATTGTGATGCACACCTTTGTATTGCCTTAGTGGATTGAGGCTGATGCAATGATGGGATTCAGCCGGTTTGTACCACTTTGGCAGAACCAGTAGCTAATTTTTTGTTGCCCAGGCCCAGAATGGCTTCCGGAAGCGGCATCCACACAGAGAACCGGTTGTTCACATAATTGAATCCCACCACTGGGCTGATGTTTTTCAATGTACCAAAAGCAGAACTGATCAACATTAATGTAGGATAATTATGAAACTGCAGTTTGTCTCACTAGGACAAAATAGATTTTATATATGGTAACAGCAGTAAGGATACTATAAGCATAAAGGCAGAAGAATACAGAAATACCTAATGGAAGAATGGATCATCCAGGTAGCAGACCTTGTGGAAATGTATAAACTGACTTGTTTCATCAAGGAGGGAACATTAATCATTTTTATGAAGGACTGAAAACCCTTCATGGACTTTTTGCTGAGAATGAATAAAAATGAAATGGTGATTTCTGGATTTACTAATTAAAAACATATATATATGGGAAGAAGGGAATTATGTTATGTAATTTTGGTGGATGAAAATAGAGGTAACTACATTTGTAACTGCTGCAAAAAAGATTGGAAGTCACTTTAATATTTTTTTCTTTGTTCACTTTCTGGTCTATTTCGTAGCTTTTAACTTTGTAAACAAAAATTCTTCAATGAAAGTGAAATGGGGTGATAATTATGCTTAGGGTAGAATATGTTGATAAATTGAGTGAAACCAGGGTACAAATGAGATCCCAGGTTTGGAAGGCCTGTAAATGTAGTTGGATGTGACCATGCCTCTTCCCACTCCCACAAAGAGGAACAAGTGGAGAAGGAAAAAACATCCAAGATGGATAGATGGGAACTCAAGAAAAAAATTAGTTGAATGAATGGGTAGATGGATAGATAACAAGGAAACAAAGAGATACGGGATAAAAGTTTCCTTCAAACTGAGCTCAGCTCCTTATGCCCACTTGGGACACATTCACCTGTTTTTGTTTTGGTATTTTTTTGGGGAGGGGGGGAGCAACAATATGGAAGTGGTTTGCATTGAAAGAATATCCACAAGAATGTTTTCTGGTGGTTTCCTGACCAGAAGGAAACCAAATCCAACCCTTCTTAGCTTGTCAAGATCAGCCGGAGTGTGCTGGGGTTGCCACCTTAATGGCAAGGAGGGTAAATGGGAAAAATAGCAAGTGGAAAAAATGTGGAGATTACTTGGGTCTCCCTTAGTTTTAGCCTGTCTACACTTGCGATTCATAAAATATGGATGCATTTTCTATATACAGAATGCTCAATGTACGTTCAAGACAAGTTTATTTTAAACATACTAGAAATGCCACTTTTAATTTACAGTACATTATACAATTTACGCTTAGCAGTTATAGAGATAAAACTCTCATCCCGGGCAATTCCAGAAGCCAAAGATAAAGTAAACAACTTCTTCCTGGAAATTTTCCCCACCAAACGCCTTGATTAGCCCAGTGTCACCATGTGTTGCAAAGAATATCAAAAGGTTTTAAACCTAATTATACTGCTTGCAATAGTGGCGAATATGTGTGGCTCGGGTATAGGATGTGGGTGAAGGTTCGTTCTCCGTACTTGTGGGTTGGTTTCCGAATGTTTGGTTATCAGGCTAGGTAACGTCTTCAGCGACGTTTAGGGCAGTGGTGGCGAACCTATGGCATGGGTGCCAGAGGCGGCACTCAAAGCCCTCTCTATGGGCATGCACGCCGTCGCCCCAGTCCTAGGCCTTCAGCTGGGTTTTATAAAATCTTTTCACTTTAGGCCTCTGCCGCCGTGTCCCCCCCCAAAAAAAAGGTTCAATCAATCAGTCAATTTTAACTTCTCGCGGGGGAAAAAAAGATCTCGCAAAGTTGGAATTGATTGATTGAACTTTTTAGTCCCACCCAGTCTGCTGTTACCCCTGCAGCCACACCCATCCAATGGGCCACGCCCACCCAATGGGCCATGCCCACCCAGCACCCGACCATGCATACGTGGGTTTTGGGTTGCAGTTTGGGCACTCGGTCTCTAAAAGGTTTGCCATCACTGGTTTAGGGAATGTCAGTGTCACTGCTCTTCTGAAGAGCACTGACACAGTCACCCCCTAAATGCCACTGAAGATGTTACCTAGCCTGGTAATGAAATGTTTGGAAACCAACTCACAACTTGGAGAACAAATCTTCACCCTCATTTGTTATACTGTCTACTTCCCTACTTTTTTTGAGGGGGAGGGGAAGAGTTGTGTTGTGCATGTCTGCTTTTTGTAGCAGAAAAAGAAGTGGGGAATGCCAAGCCAGGAGACAAATATATTTGAAAGTGAGACATAAAATAACCGTGCAAAGTGAAGAACTCTGATTCCTGTAAATCCCAAATATTCTAGAGTATTATTCAGATATGATCATACATGAAATGGTCATGACATGCCTTGGCTATTTATGGCTGCAATAGATGGGCATTCACACAAATCGGACAGGACAGGACATATGAGAGGGACTAAGATGATCATTACCATCATTTTTGTTTTTCGTCTCCATCATCATCATGTTAAGAGGAAAGTCTGCTATATTTCTAAAATGTCTTGCTACTACAGTGTGCAAATTGTCTGCATTAAGAAATCATCTTTTGCAAAAGCAATCTAAATTCTGCACTGAAAACAGCCATGATACATTACATTAATTGAATAATCTTCCTTCCCTGTACACATTGTTCAATATGCCTTGGCAGCCATAAGCACTGTTAACCCAAAAAGAAAGAGCAGAGGTATTCCATGGATGCAGCCATCTCGTATTATTCTTTTTGGCTTCTGGAAAACTAAAGTGACCAAATCACAGCATGAAACAAACACCACGAAGAACTAAATGGTCCCTTCCAGCGCTTTTTTTGCAAAAAAAAAAAAGGTGCCGGAACTCACACACGTCATACAACCCGCCGTGCCTACCCTACAAGGTTCCATCCAAAAAAGGTGCCGGAACTCCGTTCTGGGCATTCTATGAGAAAAAAAACCCCTGGTCTCTTCCAATTTAAGATTCTATGAGGAGGTGGTCAAAAGGAAAGTAAGGCAGACTGAATTCAGGCTTAGATTGGTTCATTTATATAGCATCCAAATAGCGTTTGGGAATCTAGAGACACAGTCACTTGTAGAGTGACTCACCATAACAGCTATTGTGCTGATAAGTTGCGGCATTAAATAAATCTTAGCATTTGCTCTGCATAGGATGTTGTCATAGCTGGGGGATGATACCTTATGGCAGAAATGGAACTATTGGAGGGAAAGTGAAAGCAAGCAGATTCCAGTTGAATACCTGGAACTGTTTATCAGTTGAATAGGCTATCTTGAGAAACAATGGATTTAAGCAGAGTCATATATGAGGAATCCAGAAACAGATTTCACATTGCAATAACATACATTGAGCATGATTATCGATTAGATAATCTCTAAAAGAAATTCAGATTTGCAAAAGACAGCACAGGCAGAGGGGAGAGAGAATTAC
Organism: Protobothrops mucrosquamatus; assembly: GCF_001527695.2. Taxonomy (NCBI): domain Eukaryota; kingdom Metazoa; phylum Chordata; class Lepidosauria; order Squamata; family Viperidae; genus Protobothrops; species Protobothrops mucrosquamatus. The sequence continues at coordinate 743,319 of NW_015386438.1, forward strand.
GTGGCACTCTAAAGGCTTACTAACAGGCTTTTTTTCTAAAAAAAAAAAAAAAAAAGGGTGCCGGAACTCACATACATACAACCCGCCTTGCCTACCTTACAAGGTTCCATCCAAAAAAGGTGCCGGAACTCCATTCTGGGCGTTCTATGAGAAAAAAAGCCCTGCTTACTAATATAATTATCACATAAGCTTCTGTGATCACGCCCACATGTGTGGCAAATGGTTCAGACAATTGTTTGCTTCTCTGGAAATAATTCTAATAAAAGAGATTATTTGTAGCTGAGTGTTGAAATGAGGGGTCCTTGGTCTCTCTGCATCATCAGTGGAATGATGATATTACCTAGTTTGGGTAATGAAGTATCTGCAAGAAAACAACCAAGCTCAGAGAGCATCAAGGACCCCTCACAATCAATTCTGGACTCAATTGCTCATCAAAGTCATTGTTTTGATTCTCCCCAAGCCTTAGACGTAATTATTTTTTTCATCAAAATAACTCCAAAGAGCTCCACATACTTTGATTTGCAAGATCTCCAGTGAAGTGAGATATTTCCGGGCATTCAATGTTTATTTTGAAATGAGATTAAAGGGATGTGCCTATTGATTCTTTTCTGTTAGTGTTAGATCGCGCAGGCAGTAAGACATGAGTCGAGTGACAGTCAGCTCTCGGTTTATTGGCAAGGCATCAAGTAAATCCGGACTGGCATCTGGGCCAGGGGAGCCCTCTTTTATGGGATTCCCCTGGCTTGTAATCACACAATTCCATTGGCTGGTAAGACCCCGTTGCTAGTTAGCCAACCAGCAACGGGCATGAAAC
>NW_015386438.1:745252-746365 GCF_001527695.2 Protobothrops mucrosquamatus
TGGATCAACTCGTAGTCGTACCCCGCGAGGAATATCGACCAACGGATCAATCTGGGTGACAGGAATTGGGGAGTCTGTTTGTCCCCCGCCAGCAGTCCCAGTAGAGGCTTGTGGTCCGTGATGACCCGGAAATGCCTTCCATATAGGTACTCGTGGAATCGCTTTGTGCTAGCCACGATGGCGAGGGCCTCTTTGTCCACCTGGCTGTAGTTTCGCTCAGCTGGGGACATAGTCTTGGAATAGTAGGCTATCGGTGCCTCTCTGCCGTTGGGAAGAACGTGGCTGAGGACGGCTCCGATGCCAAAAGGCGATGCGTCGCACGTGAGTTGGAGCAGGAGGGTGTCCGAGTGCTGAATTAGGACGCTGGATGACGTGAGCAGGTCCTTAACAGCTGCGAAAACTCGTGCTTCCCTCTGGCCCCAGGTCCACGTGGTCGCCTTTCCCAAAAGTCGGTGGAGCGGCTCCGCTACTGTTGCCTTCTGTTTTAAAAAGACAGCATAGAAGTTTAAGAGTCCCAAAAACGCCTGCAAGTCTGTTTTATTTTTTGGTGTGGGTGCTTGCTTTATGGCTTTTACTTTTTCATCTGTGGGATGGATGCCCTGGCCATCGATCAAGAATCCCAAAAATTCTACCCTTGGGACCCCTAGTTTGCATTTGTCCCTTTTTACTTTCAATCCCCGGGCCTGAAACCGACTAAGGACTTGGCGCAGGCGATCTTTCAGCTGGTCTCTCGATGTCGCGGAGATGAGGACATCGTCGAAATACGGCACCACCCCCGGAATGCCTTGCAGCAACCGCTCCATAACACTCTGAAAAAGTCCTGGGGCTACGCTCACCCCAAATTGGAGTCGGTTGCATTTGAACGCCCCCCGATGAGTCACTATGGTCTGGGCTTCTGCGGTGGCTTCGTCCATCGGCAACTGCTGGTACGCCTGAGCGAGATCCAGCTTTGCAAACACGTTCCCGTCCCCCGAGTGTAAAAGATGCTGTACTACGGGGACGGGATACGCGTGGGGTTGTAACGCCTTGTTGATGGTCCCTTTGTAATCGGCACACACCCGCAAGGATCCATCTGGCTTAAGGGGGAGGACGATGGGCGTTTCCCACTTGGCG
>NW_015386438.1:748165-752363 GCF_001527695.2 Protobothrops mucrosquamatus
TGGGCCAGGGGAGCCCTCTTTTATGGGATTCCCCTGGCTTGTAATCACACAATTCCATTGGCTGGTAAGACCCCGTTGCTAGTTAGCCAACCAGCAACGGGCATGAAACTGTATGCAGATGGAGAAGGGCAATCACCCTTAATGGGTGATCAGGATGCGCATAGGGATTAAGGGGGGGGAATACAAAAGAACACAACAGTTATCATTTTCAAGCTGTTATTTCTATTTCTCTGCCTCCCTACTTCCTTCCATCCATGTAAATACCTATCTATTTGCCTGCCTACATTCCACTTTTACCTCTCACTAAATGGAGTTGGAAATATATTTTCAAGAACTCTTTATATTGCCTTGGTTTCCTCAAAAATAAAATCAAGTTTTCAGGGAAGGTTAGTTTTTAAGTTTGAGATTAAACAACTTATAGTCCCATGGCAAGAATTGACTTTCTAACATTCGCATTGACTCCACAAATATTAGTAAATAATCAACAAATATTAGATGTGTCCGAAACTGAACCAAGAAGAATGGTTACCCTTGTAAAGTAGAGTTAGGTTTTAGATATTGTTTATTATGAGATGTATATCTTACCTGCTTCATGGTGCTTACAGGATTTCCTTGGAAGTCTTTAATAGGAACTAGGCACTGGATAAGGACAATACCTTCAAAAGTGAACCAGGAAGTCAGGCAAAAGAAAACAAAGCTAACCCTGGATCCTTGGCTCAAATTAAACATCTGACTTTGTAGAAATGGGCAACATCGTTTATCACTGGTCATGCTGGGAAGACTTGGAGTTTTTCATCAGTTGGAACAGTGCAAGTTGCTTCCTTTAATTTTACTGAGAGTTCAACACAAGGAAAAGTGAGATCCAAATGAGTGTGGGAAAATAATTTATGGTCAACCCATTGAATATACCCACGCAACAAATGGAAACCTGACATATTTATCCAAGACATCCCTAGATAAAAGCTGTCCTTTTTGCCCTTGCTTTAAGCAGCCAGGAAGAAGATAATGACAAATTGTTTCCAAATTATGTATGAGAACTACATTATGATAGGCAATTAAAATATAAAATATAAACAATACCCAAAAACACACCACCATATTAACAACACAAAATGTTAAAACAATTGAAAACCATAAAGTCACTCAGAGAGCACAGTATTTCAAGAACAATATAGCCATTTGGGCGATGCACCATTCTCTGATCCCCAGCCCAGATGGCAAAACCAGGTCTTTATATCATTCAGAAGACAGTCAATATTGGGTCCAGTCTTATCTTGGGGGGAATTGAAGTTCCATAAGGTAATTATAGTAGCAGAAAAGATCTATCAGGTGACAATCTCCAGTGCATAAAACTTGCCACAAGCCTCTTTTGCCTCAATTAACCTGGTTCAATGTCATGTAGGGCTTGATAGGAACCATGAATTGAACCTGGAAGGAAATTGGCAACCAACTGGCAATCACAGAGCAAAGGTGTAGTATGTGCATATGTAGGTGCATACATAATTGTCTGCCCTGCTACATGTTGCATCAACTGAAACAGAATACTGCTCAAGGACAGCCCCGTGTAGAACACATGACGGTTAACCATACAGAAAGTGTCCAGGACATGAATAATTGAATATAGAGCATTTTAAGCCAGGAATGAGCACAAATGCCACACAATTTGAAGTTGAGCCAGCCCACCTGTCCACAACTTCTATCTGCTCTTCAAGTCCAGAAGGACCTCCAGATTGTTCACAGGATCAGTTGGGGGAAGTGCAACTGCACCCAGAATCAAAGATGATAAATTCCCAGATCCAGATGGCCCTAAAATTCCAAATCACTGAATCTTGCCAGGGTTGAGCCAAAATCTGTTGCTCTCCATCCAAACCCTATAGTGCCAGAAACCAAGACACAACATTGGCAGTATTATTTTCATCAATGGCAGAAGATAGATAGCTGAGTATCATTAGTTTACTGACAATTGCCTAGGGATGATGTCATTCGGTTTCATATACTGTAGATATTAAACAGGAGCAGAGAGAGACACAGATCCTATGGCCTCCCACAATGTAGGATCTGGGAACAGGAGATTTTTGCCCCCAATCTCATTGTCTCAGGGTCTTCAAAGACTGGGGCTATGGTATGCTAATACAAGCATTTAGTGTTGCATTAGCTGCATCTTGAGTATTTGTTTACTAATGATGGTGGTGAAAATAAGAACTGTGTCTTATTGTGTCCTCTCTCTAGAAAGCACGATTAGCATTCTTTTCTTGTTGATAACCACTTCATAAAGTATGATGGGATAAAAGAGATAAGTCGTCCAAAATCACCCAGTGAGTTTCAATGACTGAGAACAGCCTAAATTTTAGCGGCTTTTCTCCAGTAATAACTTAATTATTACATTTACCGTTGGTTTATTGTCATTTTTTTACACCCTGCTATTAGACACAATGACTTGAAAACCTTCTGAGCTCAAGGAGAAATAAGTTCAACTGGATCTTCTTGTATAGTATAACCTTCAGGCTAGAAAATCAGGATTACAGCTTTACTTGTTGAGCTATAAAACCAGATAACACAACTGGGTTTTGATCAAGGTTTAGAGCAATATTTGACTTTTTAATTTTAATTAAAACCAGATAACACAACTGGGTTTTGATCAAGGTTTAGAGCAATATTTGACTACCTTTTTTATTTTAATATTGTACATAATTAATAATGGAAATCATAGCCCAAACCATGTTCTAACTAAGCTATTTTTCCATTGAGGCTGTTTTTTTTTTTATTTATTTATCAAATTCAGCGAGCCCCCATCTTTGCAGAGTGACTCCAGGCGGTGAATAGCCAAAAGCAAAAAAACCCAAACCCAAATCATATAAAAATATAACACATCAATAAAAAGAGCCAAGTGAAAAGAGGGATAAGATAAATTAAAAGTTAAAAGGCAGGAGGAGGGGACACAAGGCATTAAACAATCTCAGGGTTGCGGGTCACTCTGCAAATCCCATTCCAGTTGGCAGTGGAGATCTTCAAACTCTTTCGAAAGGCCAGGAGAGTGGGGGGGGATCTCACTTCTGGGGGGGAGGATTTTCTGCTTATTTCCTGTTGTGATACTTCTTCTGTTTGTCTAGCATTGGATTGCTTATGAGTTCAGTAGATCTTTTCCACTTACAGTCCTTCTTTCTCCAGTACACAAAACTCAAGAAATTCACCTGGGATATGTGCAATTTGGTCTCATGTCTTCCATCACCCACCTGTCTGGTCTCATTGTTTTCTTTCCCAAAGTTTTCTCACTTCCGTAGACCCATTTTCTGAGTCCCTTGTGCGTGGTCTCCCCATGCTACATAGCCCTCACATTATTGATTCCAGATCTTTGGACACAATTTATAGGGAAAGGGCACAGTACTTTCAGAACGTATAAAAAGTGCATTAATTCAAATGAGGTGTATATAGATATTAGAGTAATAACGTTCAACGAATGCCTGTAATTCCAATAATTATAGTATGCCAGGTTAATAAATTCTAAAAAATATTGAATGGATGAATTGCACAACGGTAAATCCAACATTTCCAATATGATGCCTCTCAGGTTGAGAGAGAAGGCTGGTCTTCTTCAGCTAAATGGAAAAAACTGATGACCCTTTGCTAAATAACACCTTCAACAAGATGATTCTATGAATAGTTTTATATGATTGTTTTCATTTTTTTCTCTCTGGTTGTAGTGCTGAGGGAGGAGGAAAGGAGAGAGGGAGGGAGAAAGGAAGGGATGAAGGAAGGAAGGAAGGAAGGACCCTTCAAATTCAAACCTCACTCTCTCAAAATAATGCCATATTAATATCAAATAATGCCTTTGAAGGACCATTATTGTAATGTATTGGCTACAACTGTTTTAAATCACTTGCTTAATGTCTGACCTACATTTCTGTATTGTTTAACAGTTGCTGTTACTGAAAGCCAGACTAGCTGACTCCAAGCTGATAATGAGGTTTGGGGCGGGAAAATGTTACTTTGATGGCGAACCTATGGCACAGGTGCCAGAGGCGGCACTCAGAGCCCTCTCTGTGGGCACATGCGCTGTCGCCCCAGTCCTAGGCCTTCAGCTGGGTTTTATAAAACCTTTTCACTTTAGGCCTCCGCTGCCATGTGTAAAAAAAAAAAAAAGGTTCAATCAGTCAATTTTAACTTCTTGCGGGAAAAAAAAGATCTTGCAAAGTTGGAA
>NW_015386438.1:752464-773987 GCF_001527695.2 Protobothrops mucrosquamatus
TCTGTGGGCACATGCGCTGTCGCCCCAGTCCTAGGCCTTCAGCTGGGTTTTATAAAACCTTTTCACTTTAGGCCTCCGCTGCCATGTGTAAAAAAAAAAAAAAGGTTCAATCAGTCAATTTTAACTTCTTGCGGGAAAAAAAAGATCTTGCAAAGTTGGAACTGATTGATTGAACTTTTTAGTCCCACCCAGTCTGCCGTTACCACCGCAGCCACGCCCGCCCAATGGGCCATGCCCACCCAATTGGCCACATCCAGCCAATGGGCCACACCCACCCGGCACTCCATGATGCATAAGTGGGTTTTGGGTTGCAGTTTGGGCACTCAGTCTCTAAAAGGTTCTCCATCACTGCTTTAAACCTATTGGTTGCCACCTAGAGGCTAACTGTATAAATAGATATGCAGCAGCCTTTAGGGCTGCTTCTGTTCTGAGTTAATAAACTTGTTTGCTATTTCAACACTCTGCCTCGTTCAATGCCTAAAGAACCGAAGATATAACAATTATGAAAACTGTAGTACAGACACATAACTCTTTATGCAAACACAATCCTGATCAACAAACACAAACAATTACAGGGCACCAGTATTCGGGATATGCACTTTAGAAATTATCCATCCTGTGTTTTCTTTCTTAAGGATCAAAAAGAATTTTCAAAGCAGAGGACAATTTAAAGAGAACAAAACACATTAAGTACATGCCTGGGAACCTTTTCTTTTCGAAGGTTCCCAAGGAATATTAAATTGGTTGTTGGGTTCCGTCCAATACTATGATATAAAGAGCTTTCTCCTTCCCACGTTTTAAATGTGAATTTATGCTCTCTTGGGCTGACATGCTTCTAAATCAGAGCCAATGTGACTTTCCCACTTCCAGACGTTGACTGCAAATGTCCCCCCCCCCTCCTCAACCAGCACACATCTAAAATGAAAACATTGCTTAAGTATTTGATCCTGGACTTGTGGAGAACAACAACTTTTCCTCTGGTGATCTGGTACCTCCCACTCCTCTAGAGAGAATTGTTGCACTGGGCTCAAGCAGCCAAGCAAGATGCCTCTCAGTACAGATAGTCCTCAATTTACAACCATTCACTGAGTGGTCCATTTGAAGTTACAGTGACACAGAAGAAAGTGACTTAGGCCGTTTTTCACCTTTACAACCACTGCAGCATCCTGAAGGGTCACATGATCAGAATGCGGACCCATGGCAACTGCTTCATAGTTAGCAGCATCCTTAACAGACCTTCAGATTTACTAATGTAAGTAAATGGAAATGGAAAGAGGCTGAGTCCAAAGAAGTAAGAAGATTCACATAACTCAGAAATCTGCCATTTGAGATATGAAGATATATATAGAGAGAAACTTGTTGAGATGAGTGGCTATAGAAATAAAATAAATAAATACATAGTCCTTATGCCTCCTTTGGAAAGTTTGCTCCATGTCGTGTCTTAAAGTTTGTGGCCATATTTTTAAAAGTCTAATAGAATACAATAAGAGAGTTGGAAGGGACCTTGTAGGTCATCTAGTCCAGCCCTTTGCCCAAGCAGAAATCCCCACACCATTTCTGACAGATGGCAGCCCAGTCTTTTCTTGAAAGTCTCCATTGATGAAGCACCAACAACATCTGAAGGCAGTCTGTTCCATTGGTTGATTGTTCCCACTGTCAGGAAATTTCTCCTTATTTCTAGGTTGAATCTCTCCATGATCAGTTTCCATCCGTTATTCCTTGTCTGGCCTTCAGGTTCTTTGTAAAATAGGTTTACCCCCTCCTCTCTGTGGTAGCCCCTCAAATATTGGAACACTGCTATCATGTCTCCCCTGGACCTTCTCTTCACTAGACTAGCCATGACCAGTTCCTGTAACCGTTCTTCATATATTTTAGCCTCCAGTTCCCTAATCATCTTTGTTGCTCTTTTCTGCACTTTTTCTAGAGTCTCAACATCTTTTTTATAGTGCGGAGACCAAAACTGGTTGCAGTATTCTAGGTGTGGTCTTACTAAGGCTTTATAGAGTGGTATTATTATCTCACGTGATCTTGATTGAATCCCTGTTAATGCATCATAGGATTGCATTAGCTTTTTTGGTGGCTGCTGCACACTGTTGGCTCATATTGAATTGATTCTCCACTAAGATTCCAAGATCCCTCTCACAGTTGCTGCTATTAAGTCTGGTTTCACCCAATCTATATATGTACTTTTGGTTTTTCTTACCTAAGTGTAAGACTACTTTTCTCTACGTTGAATTTTATTTTGTTGGATAGGGCCCATTGTTCAAGTTTGTCAGGATCTTTTTCGATCCTGAGCTTGTCTTCTGGGGTGTTGGCTATCCCTGCCAGCTTAGTGTCATCTGCAAATTTGATAAGTTCCCCTTCTATTCCCTCATCTAGGTCATTTATGCTTGCCCAATACTTGCCCAAGAGGGACGCACACCAACTATGCTCCATTTCTTTGTATTATGTTTTCCAGCAGAAGGAAGGACAAAGGAAGGAAAGATAGTAGGAAGAAAAAAAATGCTTAAAACTTAAGAGTTAGAAATTAAGATCTGGAGATAACTAAATGTCCCAAGGAGAGAATGGGATTTATAAGATGAAATAAGTAGAAATGCACAGGTATGCAGGGTGCCGTCGGCCAGACAGTGCCGGCTGGCGACCCCAGGGTGGAGGGCCTTCTCTGTGGGAGCTCCCACCCTCTGGAATGAACTGCCCCCAGAGATCAGGGTTATCCCTGATCTCCCTTCCTTTCGCCGCGCCCTCAAGACTTGGTTATTCCAGCTTGCAGGACTGGCCTAGGGTAATTTTTAGAGGGGTTTTAATTATATTTTAATCGGACAATATTTAAATATCTTTTTTAATTAATTTTAAATTTGTATTGTTATTTATGTATTTTAATTGATTGTCAGCCGCCCTGAGTCCTACGAGGAGAAGGGCGGGATATAAATCCAAATAATAAATAAATAAATAAATATGCACTGAAAACCATAGAGTAAAAATATAGAGAGACAGAGAAATTCAAATGCGAATGGGAAAAAGTTTTTCAGGCTCAACATATTTTACATAAGCATTTCTTTAGCTAGATCATGGAAATGCCCATATCTACAAGACACCATATTGTTTTGAGAATATGAAAATTTCTACATCGGAATGGGGCAACCTGCCACAGCCATCTCACCACGACAAACTCGCTGATGGACAATTTGCCATGGCCACTGAGGGACAATTTAACAATTCTATTTAATTATTTAAAATAAATACATTTTTCATTCTGTCCCTCCTTTTGCATCCTTTCTTTCATGATTCTATTCCATCATTTTTTGATATTACTATAACTCTTATCCCACGACTCCTGTGGCGAGTGGGCTGTGGCAAGTGGGCTTTGGCAAATTGTCATAGACCCTTTCTACATATATATTTTATCATTGACTATTCTTACAAGAGGACTTTTCATCAGTATAAACACAGGCCTCCATCTAGAGCAGGGGTCCTCAATGTTGGCAACTTTAAGACTTGTGGACTTCAACTCCCAGAATTCCTCAGCCAGCAAAGCAAAGCTGGCTGAGGAATTCTGGGAGTTGAAGTCCACAAGCCTTAAAGTTGCCAACATTGAGGACCCCTGCTCTAGATGGAGGCCTGTGTTTATACTGATGAAAAGTCCTCTTGTAAGAATAGTCAATGATAAAATATAATGTAATTAATATATTATAATTTAAAGCAACAAATTAATATATTATTATAAAACAAATCCATCAAATATATATTTAATAATCTTAAATTGGAAAGAAAACTAACTCAACATGGTGATTCCTCCCCCCCAAACTAGCCATCAGAACAGAGAAACTGGACTTCTTATAAATAAGGGACCTGTCCTTTCTTTTCTGATCAGAAAAACATGTCTTTAAAAATAACTTTGACAGACATTTTCTTGTAACAACAACAACAAAATGCTCTGATGGAAAAGCACAGATAGATACATCCTTTTGATAAGAAAAGAACACTTTAGACAGTAACACAGCCTGCAAATATAGAAGGGAGAAATCCTTTTCTCTGAACTGACTCAGCTATCTTTATCTGACCACACTTGTAGATGGATATTATAAGCTTTCTAACAGATAGGAAGCAGCATATGAAGCTAGAAAAATCACATTGAATACCTGTTCAATTAACACAGGATCCCCCCTCCTAGGGTTGTGTGGTCTCTCCATTACTCTTTTCTCTCTACACCAATGACTGCATCTCAAAAGGTCCCTCTATTAAAGTACTGAAATTTGCAGATGATACAACAGTCATTGGTCTCACTCAAGATAATGATGACGGATCTGCATATAGACAGGAGGTTAAACAACTGACCCTGTGGTGCAGCCAGAACAATCTGGAGCTGAACATCCTTATAACTGTAGAGATGATAGTAGATTTTAGGAGACACTCTCCTATTCTACCACCTCTCACAGTATTAGACAACAGAGTATCAACAGTAGAGACCTTAATAATAATAATGATAAAGTTGGAAGGGACCTTGGATGTCATCTAGTCCAACCTCCTGCTCAGGCAGGAAACCCTATACCATTTCGGACAAATGGCTGTCCAGTTTCTTCTTAAAAACTTTCAGTGTTGGAGCATTCACCGCTTCTGGAGGCAGGTTGTTCCACTGGTTAATTGTTCTAACTGTCAGGAAGTTTCTCCTTAGTTCTAGGTTGCTTCTCTCTTTGGTTAGTTTCCACCCTTTGCTTCTTGTCCTGCCTTCAGGCGATTTGGAGAATAGCCTGACTCCCTCTTCTTTGTGGCAGCCCCTGAGATATTGGAACACTGCTATCATGTCCCCCCTCGTCCTTCTCTTCATTAAACTAGACATACCCAATTCCAGCAGCCTTTCCTTATATGCTTTAGCTTCCAGTCCCCTAATCATCTTTGTTGCTCTTCTCTGTACTCTTTCTAGAGTCTCAACATCTTTTTTACATCATGGTGACCAAAACTGGATGCAGTATTCCAAGTGTGGCCTTACCAAGGCATTGTAAAGTGGTATTAATACTTCACGTGATCTTGATTCTATCCCTCTGTTAATGCAGCCTAGCACTATGTTGGCTTTTTTGGCAGCTGCAGCACACTGCTGGCTCATATTTAAATGATTGTCCACTAGGACTCCGAGGTCCCTCTCACAGTTACTACTATTGAGCAAGGTACCCCCTATACTATACCTGTACATTTGTTTTTTCTTGCCTAAATGTAGAAATGGACTTGAAATGGATGCCTAACATTAGAACCATCTGTCATGTGTCTGACTAATGAAACACTTCAAAGAACTTTCAGGCATGGTTTAACCTAAAAAGCCTTTATTAGTGTAAAGGAGTGTCAGCACGGCAAGGAGAATGCCAAGATCTGAATTTCCCTTCCTTTGCACATAACATTCCAGGCATTTCCCCTCCCCTATTTTGGGGTCATGATTCACATCTTCCAATTAACCTTGAGGGCAAAGATTCACTTCCGTTCCCTTCCATGGGCTTTTCTCTCCTCTCTCATTCTCATCTGAATTAACTCTAAAAGTATCAGACAGTTCTGCATATTTTGTCAAAGCAAGAATATTCAATATTAGCAGCGTTGACATCCGGCCCCCCTTACAAAAAGGACAGATCCTGTAATGTAAACAAAAGAATATGTTAATGACTAGTTCTCTGTTTGTTGGGGTCCCCACTGTGGCTGTTGCTGCTGGCCCCATCTTTGTCAGTCTATCCCCTTTAGATTAGGAATAATGACCGAGGTCCGGGACCTCTTAATTGGTTTAAAAAATTTGTGGCTCTTGGCATGATGTCATGTGTCTGACTAATGAAACACTTCAAAGAACTTTCAGGCATTTTTTAACTTAAAAAGCCTTTATTAGTGTAAAGGAGTGTCAGCACGGCATGGAGAATGCCAAGATCTGAATTTCCCTTCCTTTGCACATAACATTCCAGGCATTTCCCCTCCCCTATTTTGGGGTCATGATTCACATCTTCCAATTAACCTGGAGGGCAAAGATTCACTTCCGTTCCCTTCCATGGGCTTTTCTCTCCTCTCTCATTCTCATCTGAATTAACTCTAAAAGTACCAGACAGTTCTGCATATTTTGTCAAAGCAAGAATATTCAATATTAGCAGCGTTGACACCATCATTAAAAAGGTGGTTCTTCCTGCATCAACTCAGAAAGCTCAGACTGCCCAAGGATCTGCTGATACAGTTCTAGAAAGGAATTATTGAGTCTGTCACTTGTACCACTATAACTATTTGGTTTGGCACAGCAACCAAACAGGAGAGGTACAACCAGCTTGCCTTCCATTGAGGACCTGTATACTTCACGAGCCAGAAAGAGGGTTGAGAAAATATCTACAGACCCCTCACACCTTGGACATAATTTTTTTCTCTCCTCATCCTAGACATATACTTCTCCCCTTAGGACACCACTATAGGGTACTACATATCAAAACAACTAGACACAAGGATAGCTTTTCCCCCCATCACTCTGCTAAACACCTAATTCCCATAGCACTGTCTTATGCCTAAAGAATGTCTACCCATGTAGTAGGGCTCTATTGCTATTATCCTTCTCATCGTCTCATCTTTCTCTTCTTCCTATCTTTCCTACTACCTTCTTCTTATTGGTATCTTATAATTTATCACTTGTAGTTTATATCTTATAATTTATGATTGTATCTTATTATTGGCTGACAAACGGTATTCAATGAATAGTCCTCAATGGCACTACATCCGCATGGAGAGCAGTGGGGTACCACAATGTTCCGTCCTAGGCCCAGTATTCCTCAATATCTTCATCAATAACTTAGATGAGGGAATTGAAGGGGAACTTATCAAATTTGCAGATGACACCAAACTGACAGGAGTAGCCAACACCACAGAAGACAAACTTAGGATCCAAAAAGATCTAGACAAACTTGGGCCCTATCCAACAAAATGAGATTCAAAGGTATAAGTATAGATTGGACGAGACCTGGCTTAAAAACAGTAACTGTGAGAGGGACCTTGGAGTCCTAGTAGATGATCACTTGACTATGAGCCAGCAGTGTGCAGCAGCAGCCAAAAAAGCTGATACAATCCTGGGTTGTATAAACAGAGGCATAGAATCAAGATCATGCGAAGTATTAGTACCGCTTTATAAAAGCCTAGTAAGACCACACCTGGAATACTGCAGCCAATTTTGGTCATCATATCACAAAAAAGATGTTGAGAGTTTAGAAAAAAATCAGAGAAGATGATTAAAGGCCTGGAGACTAAAACATATGAAGAATGGATGCAGTACTTGAGTTTGGCTAGTCTAAAGAAAATAAGAAATAGGGGAGACATGATAGCAGTATTCCAGTATCTGAGAGGCTGCCACAAGGAAGAGGGGGACACTTTGTTCACCAGAGCATCAGAGGGAAAGACAAGAAACAATGGTTGGAAACTGATCAAAGAGAGAAGTAACCTAGAATTAAGGAGAAACTTCCTGATAGTGAGGACAATCAACCAGTGGAACAGCTTGCCTCCAGAAATCGTGGGTGCTCCATCACTGGAGGTTTTTAAGAAGAGACTAGACAATCACCTGTCTGAGATGGTATAGGTTCTCCTGCTTGAGCAGGGGGCTGGATTAGAAGACCTCCAAGGTCCCTTCCACCTCTATTCTATTCTATTTATGATTTATGGCATAATTTTGTTGTTTGTATGTACACTGATAGCTTGTGCACTAGAGACAAATTCCTTCTGTGTTCCAATCACACTTGGCCAATAAAGAATATTCCAATTCTAGTTCCAAATGGCAGTTGATGACAGTTGATCTGAGGGAGAAAGACGGGGAAAACCAGTTCAAAAGTTAGAATATTGTGACTGAGGACAAGGTTGCAGACAGAACCAGGGTCTAGCTTTTTGAAAGAGACAAAAACAAAACTACAAAGAACTTTTTATCAAAACTCAACAAAACCTGCAGGCAATGGCGGAACGTAAGTCCATAAGAAAAAAAAATGAAATATTGTATAAAAGAAAGAAAATGAATGAACAAGTACAGAAGTCAGAAAGTAATCTCATAGGACACATAAGCCAAGGGCTCAGGGTATCCTCTATTTGAAAGCTGACCCCCCCCCCCAAGTAACCTTGATTAATATTTTGTAGCTGATACTTTGAAAAAACCAGGATGATTAGGAATAGACTTTTTATTTATACTTACTGAAGCCCAATTTAACAGCACCTGTTCAACCATCTCTAGACTTGGAAGCTGTGGAGAGTCAAACCTAGTTTGAAAGGAGACAACCTGGAAATTCTAAAATGCCTCAGAGATCATTAGCATTGGTGGCCAAATCATGAATTAGCGCACCCAAAAGCTGAATTTATTTTTCCTGGTGCAAAGTAGCCAAAGATCACACAATGTGGGAAATTGCAACCTGTTTATTCTGTACAGCACAAAGAGATTACATCACAAATTGAGAGCCCCCAACACACAAATTGGCATACATTTTATGTATTTTTTGAAAACAAAGGCACATGATCATTAGCAAGCAATAAACAACAAGCAGCAAAGTATTTTGACCCCTAATAAAGGATCGTCCTCCCATAAGGTGGGTTAATTACTAAAATATTATAACCTTAGCCTTTCTGTTCCTAGCTGATAAGGTTGGCAATTAAGTATGCAAATCTTTCTAGCTAATTTATCTGCAACAGAAAAGGAGAAGTTAGCCCTGAATCAATTACTATAGGGTTGGATTTCCTCTCTGAAAAGGATGGACTCAATGTTTTAAAAATTGAAAATACTTAGAAAGGATGTAATCAAAGAATGAAGTGTGTGTGTATGCATATGTGTACACATGCATCTATTTGTGTATAAGAAATTACTAATAGAAATGCCCGTACTGGTGGACCTCACCAACAGTTCTACTTAGCTGCCATTTGAAGTTATGATGTTGCTGAAAAGTAACTTTATGACCAGTGGTCACATTTATGCCAACACAGTATGTCTGCAGCTGTTGAAGGAAAAATCTTCATCATGGTTCAGTCCAAGCCAGGGATAAACAACATGGCGACTGCTTTAGAAAGAAGGTTGCAGTTTATTGAAGAGGAGAGCCAGACAGAAAGATGGCTCTGGAAGAAAAGAGAGAGAGCACATGTAGGGAGTGGGTTTTTATACCCTCTGGAGCTTTTTGTTTGGAGTTGTTTCCTGTTCCTGTTTGAGGCTTTGTATTTCCTGTGTCATGTATTCTGACCTGAGTCTGGGTATCCCCTTTGGCATCTGTGAGTTAATCCTATTATGTCCTGTCTTAGACTTTGGGTGGGGTATTTTAGGTTCCTTTGTCTTCTTAATCTTCTAGCTGGGGGCTTCCAACCTTCCTGGATTATTTACATCTGCATTTGTACAGAGCTGATTTGTGCTTGGGGGAGGGAGACTTGGGGCTATTAAGAAAACTAGGCATGCTTTTCTGCCCCTTAAGATCCTTTGAGGAAATATATTTTTCTGCCCTTTTGATATTTCTTTCTCTGGGAGACTGACTTCCCACACAGCCTTGTGATCAAGATCTGGGTGCTTTACAACTGGCTTCTGACATGCAGAGACATTGGAGAAACCGATAGGAAAATTGTGAATCATGATCACATGACGTCTTGCTTACTGACCTATGGTGACTTATTTAACAATTGCAGAAGTGGTGCTGTAAGTCCATCACAGTCACGTGCTGCTTTGCTTAGTGATGCAGAGCTTAGCGACAGAGTTACCAGCAGTGGTGGGATTCAAATATGTGGACAATCAGTTCCCTGTATGGATGCCACTTCCGGAAGTCCATTCTGGGCCTGGGCAACAAAAAATTAGCTGCTGCAGTGGTGTGAACTGGCTGAATTCCACCACTGGTACCAGTCCCAATTGTGGTCACTAAGAAAGGACTACTGTATGTTGTTCATGTTGTAATAGTAATAGAGACAGTGTATGTAACCCCATTAAAGATGTAATCTGTTTGGCTTAGTTTTGGAGGTTGTGAATCCATCTGACTTCTAAAAGCTGGTTTATCATCCATAGTAATAATCAGTGCTTTTTTTCTAAAAAAAAAAAAAAAGTGCCAGAACTCATACATGTCATACAACCCGCCTTGCCTACCCTACAAGGTTCATCCAAAAAAGGTGCCGGAACTGTGTACTGAGTGTTCTATGAGAAAAAAAGCCCTGATAATAATAATAATAATAATTCTGTGCATTTATGAACAACAAACAATAATTTTGGCAAGGTAAACACATCACGGTGCACCATGGTTCATTTGTACAGAGCTGCATTCACGGTTCCGTACAAATGTGAATCCGGTTTATGATAGCTCCATCCCTCCCCGCCTTCGAGATGTGCGGACTCCAACTCCCAGAATGCCTAGCTACTATAGCTACTAATAATAACCCTGGGAGTTGTAGTCTTACCGGCTGGTTACCAATGTCGGGATAGGCTCAGTGTTCTGTACAAAGCCAGAATCGGTCGTTATGCAATAAACTGCGTGGCTTAGCAAGATACAGCCACAGCAGCTGATCCAAACGTAAAGAAGCCGTGTTTTACACAAGCACCGGCTGAATTCCCTCCACACAGGAACTCCAACGGTGGCAGAACTCAGGCAAGCGCAAGGTGAGGGCTCCTCTAGAGGTCAATTCCCTCTTCTCCCTTCGCGTTTCTTCTTCCAGGAATCTTGTGCCCTCCTCCCTGAGAATTTCTCGCAACCTACCGAAGGCTTGCAACCCCTCGCCCCGCCCTGCCCGCGCTTCACTATTGGTCGCCTCTCCTGCCTGTAAAAATTGCCGACGGACCGCTTTCTCAAAAGGGAAGGCGGGGCCAAAGCGGCTTGGCTTAGCGCTGTCGGCGGCGGCTAGAAGGAAGAGTTCGCTGCTGCCGCCAGAACTGCGCACAGGGGCAGAGGGAGCTGCGGGACTTCGCCTCGCCTCCCGTCGCATCTCTCGGGCGGCGTGCATGATTTTTCCCTCTCTCCCACGACACAGGCAAGAACCAGATCGTGTGCAAGGTCAAGATCCAAAGCGTCAGCGTCCGCGCCACGCACAGCCCCGCAGCCCAGGGCGCCGTCCAGCAGCAGCAGCCGGAGACGCCGCCACCGCCGCCGCCTTCTTCTCCTCCTCCTCCTCCGCGGAAATCGGCACCCTCGCCCACACTCGAAATCTCCAAAACTATGTCGAACAAGAAGCTGTTCGAGGACCTCTCGGGCAGAGGCAAAGCCATCGGAGTCCTGACCAGCGGCGGCGATGCTCAGGGTAACGAGCAACCAGGCGGAAGGCTTGTGGGGGGCGTTGGGGTTCGGGGCCAAAGGTAGGGAATACGCGGATGCCGTGAGGTCGGGATGCTGGCGTTTGCAGGCTATGCAGACCTGATGATCCGACGGGGTGGGAGCGGGTTGCTAGGGAAACTCTGGCACCCATCATTCTTGGCTTATCAGGGTAGGGCAGAGGGCTGCCGAGACGGGAGCGAAGGGAGATAAAGACGGCGCTGGCAGGACGTACTGAGTCATGGCTAATCCTCGGTTTGCTCTCTGGATGCTAAAGGTTCTGGGACTGCGCACAGGTCGCCCCGTCTGTTCCACACCAACACGATCGTGGCACGCGGAGTAAGGGATGCCAGGGCTGCTGCTTCTCGGCTGCTCTTTGCAACAGGCGGCCAGAGGGAAGTTGAAAGCCACAGCGCACAGATGGACCGCGAGGCGCAAACGTGCTGGGCAGCAGAGCGCTTCCTCGCCCTTGCCCTGAAGGAGTCCCTTTGCCCTTGTCCTGGGGGATGGGAGAGACTCGCTTGTGGGGCTGGGGGTGGGAATAGCCCGTCGGGTTTCTGCATAGCTAATATCGGAGAAAAAATTGGCCGGGCCTAATAGCCCCTCGCCTTTATCTTCGTTTTATGACACCCTTTTTGAAAAAAAGATGATGAACGCCCGCAGGCCTTCAGGATGCGGGTCCTACTGTAAACCACTTGGACTGATCATGTCCTCAAGGAGGAATGCTTTGTCACTAACGGGCCTTGGGCTAGAGAGTTTTCACGTATTGTGTCTTTAAAAAAAACCACACGCAACCCTGAAATAATTCGAATTAGTGCCTGAATGCAGTTTTGCGTTAAAGGACTTCAGCATCCTATCCTATACAGGATGAATCAAAGTGAATAATTGGAACGCGCAGAAATCGTGCCCTGAAGTCCCACGCGTGTCTAGTGTATAAGACGCGTTCTGCCTTTCGGTTCTGTACTTCCTCTGGGAATTGTGCTTGACTATTTTCGGCTGGCCTGAATTTTAAAACAAATTTGCCAGTTCCCACCGCGCCATCCCTTCATACGCTACGCTACTATGCGGAAATCGTGTTGGCCTATTCCCACGTGTGAAATTAGCGTCACGTAGGGGAGGCCTATTTAGACGCGCCCCTTCGGATATGCCGGTTAAAGACTGGCTGCGTCGACATCCGCTTTAGCCTTCTGTTATTTGGTTTAATGATGGCGCGTGGAAAGAAGCCAGATAGGACGCGAATACGGGAAAGCGGGGTGGCGGTTCTTCATATCTGCGGGATGGGGAGTGGGTGCCCGGGGGACCGCCGATCCCTCCCTTCGTCTGGTTTAACCGGCGAAGAGGAAAGAAATCGCCAACGATGGTTACGCACGTGTGCGCACATGTGCGCTGCTTTGAAGAAGCGACAGGGTGTGGAGACAGTACCAACAATTCTCTCCGAATCGATCAAACTGCCGGGATCCAAGAGGATTCCGAAACAGCAAGTCGCCGCCCCGGGCATCGTGCCCAGGTGCGAAGACTGAGCGCGTCCTTGTTTGCCGCTGAGGGAGGGCGCTCGTGGGCTCCGGCGATGTAGGCGGAGGCCGCCGTGTGGTGCTGTGACGTCACGGTTTAGCTGCAGGCTAGGTCTGTTTTCCTACGCTATTTTTTTTTTTTTAGCTTTGATATATATTTTTTTTCTTGAGCGGTTTGGTTTGGCGTTGAGAACGGGCAAGGAACGAGAAGGGGTGAATATCACTGATAAGAATCCAAGTTTTATTTTGAGGCTGTGTTTAAATCGGGTGCTCTTCCCTGTCTTTGGTAGTTTTTGCTCTTACTCTGCACGAAGAAAACCATTTATCTGCGGGCACCCCAGACATCATTGTTAGGGTAGAAGCAGATGAGGTTTGCAACATCTTCCACACCTAATTCTCCAATTCTGATGTGGCAGCTATGAGAAAGGAGTTTGACTGGAGCTAACTTCTGAATCACAGTTTAGGATGCAGGAGGCACTGGGCTTAGTCCTTGCTCTGTGCAAAAATAATCTCTATAATTTTTTTTAATTTTCTTCAGGAAGTAGTTCATCCTGAGAGTGAGCCTTGGCACAGTTCTGCTGCATAGCCTGGTCTTGAATAAGCAAGGCCAAACAGTTCTGTGTCTGTGAGAAAAACGAAAACAATTTTTTTTTGGGGGGGGGCATAGCCTGAGACAGTGTTGCACTCAAACAACCCAACTTCCTTCTAGGACACTCAGCTTGCCTAAGCAACCTTTTGAAAATGGCTGCATTTACATTCTAACCGTGAGTCAGAAGAGGAGGCAAAAAAAGAAACTTTGCATTAGTTATGCTTGCAGAGCTGAAAGTTGGACTTCAGCCTGCTTTATTCCCTTGGTGGGCGGGGAGAGGAAACGCTCTCAATCCCTTTTAAAGACTTTGAAGGTTGCTTCTGTCTGAAGGGCCATCAGAGGTACTCTTCTGGGTAAAAGACACATGGGGAGAGGGCCTCCTGGTTGATTATTCTCTACAGAAGCCAGCCCTGGGAAAATATAACTGTTTTCTATTAATATTCCACAAGGAATGTGTATCTGCAAGGCTCGCTTTTTGAATCCCAGCTTAAAAGGTCACAGAGACAAGGTGGTGCCCAAAGAGATTCTGAAGTGTGGAAATGTCTGAGTGAAGGTTCAAAAAAAAAAAAAAAGACTGAAGGGAAATTGTGTGAAGCTGCTTAGCTGAACCACCAGATTTCCTTTTCTGGACATTGGCCAACTGCACCATTTGGGAGGGGGGGGGGAGAAATGCTTCAACTTTGTTTCAGTTCCCCCCCCCCCAAGATTGTTTGCAACTAAGGAAAGCCTTCCTTGTTTTGTTTGCCCTTGTTTGTTCCACAAATTGCAATTTTAATTGGAAAGCAAAGTTTTAAATAAATTAAAATGAAAAGAAATTCAGGGTTTTTGGCTACAGCCAATAGTTTTTGGGCTCATTGCAGCCTATGATTGATATATGTGTGTGCATGCATGCATTCATGTGGATGCACATGTACATAATCTCTACTGAATTTGGCAATAACTCTCCATAAACTTAGAATTTGTTCATACGTGCTTTTAAATGTAAAGCTGGGTTAGAAGAACATAACTGCTG
This sequence comes from Protobothrops mucrosquamatus, assembly GCF_001527695.2. Taxonomy (NCBI): domain Eukaryota; kingdom Metazoa; phylum Chordata; class Lepidosauria; order Squamata; family Viperidae; genus Protobothrops; species Protobothrops mucrosquamatus. The sequence continues at coordinate 766,814 of NW_015386438.1, forward strand.
TATTAATGTAACGAACTATGCTCAGATTATATCAGCAATATCAGATTTATTCACTGAGACCAAAACAAATCCAGCTTGATTAGTCTGTCATACATGATTAGCCTTCTGATAGATTGTAATCTTAACCAAGTGTCCTCTAAAATAGAGGTCCCCAACCCCTGGTCTGTGGACTGGTACCAGGCCGTGGCATGCCAGCAACTGGGCTGCACAAGAAGCAAAGCCCCATCTGTGGGATGCAGGCAGCACATAAAACTATGCCCCCTCCAGTCCGTGGAAAAACCTTTCTCTGCGGAACCAGTCCCTGGTGCCCAAAAGGTTGGAGACCTCTGCTCTAAAATGTGGCTGTTCAGGTAATCCTCAAGTTACAACTGTAATGGAACCTAGTTAGGATAGCCGTTATATAATTGCCTCAAGTAACAACCAGCCATCTCTGCTCTTCACAGTGCATTCATTATGAACGTGCAGGTCGTTAAGTGGATCATGGGGTGTCTCAGATGGGAGAAATCCTGTGAGGCCTAGTGCAGGCTTGCCTCAGGCCTCTGAAAGCTCCGCCTCCTCGAATTACACCATGGCCCGCTTCCTGCCCCTTGGGGTGCTGAGCCCACACATCAGATCTTTTGGCTTAGGTCTTGGCTCCCATAAGCAACTATTATTTTCCAAGCTCTTGTAACAGCAGAGGCTTTATTTGTTGATTCCCATCATGCAGATAATTTGATTCAGGCATGGTATAAATTCAGTTATAGAGTTTTGCAAGCTATGGGTTAGGGCTGGGCCCCTCTGTCGAGCAGGGTGACAATCATTCTCTTGCCTTTCTTTCCAAAACTGGACGCTGCCTCCCGAGCCCTCTCTAAACCGAATGTCTGCTATATCTGAGTATCCTAGTTTGTTCACCAGCCTAACAGTGAAGACTTTGGCATCCTCTACTTTTTAACCAATTCAACTTGAACTGCATGGAACACCTCCTAGGTGGAGAGTGAACGTATTTCATTGATCCAAAATTTAAACCTAGGTGTAACAGGCTATTTTTAAAAAATTGTGCCCCATACATGGTAATCTAGAGTTCTTCATAGATAATTATATTCCAAATATTTGGCGTACAATTTAGGATTCTATTATTGGTTGCAACACTAGCTTCTTTAAAACTGATTTATTTTCCAAATATCCCATTAACATAAATATTAAAGTAAAAAGGCACAAGCCAAATGTTATCCATCAATATTTCCTTTGCTGTTCTGTCTCTCCAGCTTGAGGCAAAGGAGAAGGGAAAGAAGCCCCAAAATTGCTGTTGAGACTTTGGGGGACAAGCTAATGTATGTTTGGAAGTGCCCTAATCCGTGAGCACTATGATTATTTTTTAAAATTTATTTTTACATATCCTGCCTGCCTTGAAAATTGATAAAAACATGCATGTGAATACTCCTATAATAATGCTGGAGAAGTCATGCGTCTTGACTTCAGCACAGATAGTACTCCACAGAGATTAGCAAGCAAGTTAATGTAGTTTGGTTGTCCTGACATTGAAATGGATATATGATGAGTTCCAGAATTAAATCCAGTGTGTACAGTACTTGTCATTCAGTCCTCATCAAACTAGAATGAAGAATTGAATGAGGTCCCAAGAGGATCAGTCTTGGGCCACAGATATTTCCATATAACAACAACAACAACAACACCTACAACAACAACAATAATAATAATATAGAATACCATTTGCATTGACAAAATCACCATTAGTCAATTGTAAAAGACAACTGCACTTGCAACAGCTTACATACTGTAATGATAGATCATGTGAAGTGTTAATACCACTTTACAATGCCTTGGTAAGGCCACACTTGGAATACTGCATCCAGTTTTGGTCACCGCGATGTAAAAAAGATGTTGAGACTCTAGAAAAAGTGCAGAGAAGAGCAACAAAGATGATTAGGGGACTGAAGGCTAAAACATATAAAGAATGGTTGCTGGAATTGGGTATGTCTAGTTTAATGAAGAAAAGGAGTAGGGGTGACATGATAGCAGTATTCCAATAACTCGAATTACCTCCAAAGCAGAACAAGAAGCAATGGATGGAAACTAATCAAGGAGAGAAGCAACCTAGAACTAAGAAAAAAATACCTGACAGTTGGAACAATTAATTAGTGGAACAACCTGCCCCCAGAAGTTGTAAATGCTCCAACACTGGAAGTTTTTAAGAAGAGATTGGACAACCACTTGTCTGAAATGGTATAAGGTTTCCTGCCAAAGCAGGGGTTGGACATCCAAGGTCCCTTTCAGCTATTCTATTCTATTCTATTCTATTCTATTCTATTCTATTCTATTCTATTCTATTCTATTCCACTCCACTCCACTCCACTCCACATGTCTGACATCATTAAACAACAACTTCTGCCTATCCCAGGTTCTTGTGAAGATCTCGATAGGTGGATAAAAATGCCAAATCCAATGTAAACATCTCTCTGACTGCCACAAACCATAATCCAGTAATAATAATTTGGATGAAGAGTTGGAATGCCTTTCTAATTTGCAGATACCGAATTGGATGAGATTAACTAGTCAGTGTTAACTTCTGGTTAATAGTCCAGAAGAAAGAAAGTTTAGAATGGGTGAACATAATGGAATGAAAATTAGCAGACACCTGCAGTGTTTTTATTTAGGGAACACAAATCAAATGCATAAGTAGAGGCTGGAAGATATCCAGTTCATCAGTGATACTTCCAGCAAATATCTTGAATAAGTAATTGATAGCATACAAACTAATAGAGTAATGTGACTTGAAAGAAGGCAAATATAATTTTAGGCAATTAAACCAATTAAAATTACGAAAGATTAAACACAAAGTAAAAGATGAGCTTAGAACGGAACAGCGGTGATGTCTATCACTGCCATTGACCACTTCCGGCCTAGGCCGGTATTTTAAGGGCCCCACACCAATCGTCCTAGGCTTGTTTTAAGGCTCTTCCTAAAGGCCAGAAGGGTGGGGGTAGATCTCTTGTCCCAGGGCAAGATGTTCCAAAGAGTGGAGGCCACGGCAGAAAAGGCTCTTTTCCTAGACTCTACCAGCCTAAATTCCTTTCTGCCAGAATGTGTGGGATGGGCTGATCCCATTGGGGCAAGATAATTCCTCACATATCCTGACATAAAACAGGGGCCTTCAAACTTGGCCCTTTTATGACTTGTGGACTTCAACTCCCAGAATTCCTCAGCCAGGCTGGCTGAGGAATTCTGGGAGTTGAAGTCCACAAGTCATAAAAGGGCCAGGTTTGAAGACCCCTGACATAAAACAATGACCAACATCTTGAATTGGACTGGAATCAGGTTGGTGTAGCTCACATGAAAATGGTGAGGATACATGTGCCATCTTAGAGGCCTCCAGAACTGTTCACGCTGCTGCATTCTGACTAATTGTAGCTTCCAAATACTCTTGAAGGATAGCTCCATGTAGAACACATTCAGTAATCCAAATGAGAGATGACCAGGCATGGTCCCTGTAGGGCCTCATTATTCAAGAAATACTCTTCTTGCTGAAAATTGACTCAGAAAATTGGATCTGCAAAAGTTAAAGGTTTTCCTGTCAATCATGTCCAACTTTAGGAGACTGTGCTAATCTCTTTTTATTGGCTGAGGGAGCCAGCGTTGTCTGAAGACCATTTCTGTGGTCATGTGGCCAGCATGATTGCATGCCAAAGGCACACAGAATCTTATTGCCTTCCCACTGAAAAGGTACCTATTAATGTAGAATTTACTTGCTTTCAAACTGCTGGGTGGGCAGGTGGGCATCTTTAATAAAATTGGTCAGAGTCAGTGGACAATACTATGAAAATAAAGATACCTGCAAGAGAGATGGTCATTTTAATTGATGGTTAGAACAGTCAATTAAAATCACAAATCTAGAACAATAGTGGATATTAAGTACAGTAAGAATACTAAAAAAAGAACACCATAATGGTAACAAGCAATTTCTTCTCTTTTTCACCACTCAGTGGGAAGAGACTTTCTTCTTTTTTTCCCATTGTGTGGGAAGAGATTTAAAAAAAAAAAGGATTCTAGGACATTTCTATTAGAGCAAGAACATTGTTCACACATTGCATGTGGGAGTTGTAAATTAAGCACCTGGACTAGTGATTTATAGGATTATCATATCTACAAAGATGTTTGGTGCTGTTTTTGATGGAGTAGAGCAGACATGTCAAACACAAGGGCCGGGGACCGGATGCGGTCCGTGAAGTGGTTTCATGTGGCCCGCGAAGCCATCCTGGAAACAGTGAGGGAACGGCCCCCGCTGCCTTGGCCCTGGCCCAGGCCGGCCGGGAGCCAATGTACAATTTTGTGGTGGGCATCTATGCTGAAACACATTCAGTCTTAGCTCCACAAGGCCGTCCAGAAACAGCGAGGAACCAGCCCCTGCTGCGTTGGTCCCGCCCCCTGGGTGCATGCCGGGGAGGTGTCACCCTTTGTGAGTAATGAAGAAATGCACCATGCCTTGGCCCTGGTCCCACCCCCTTCTGCCAGAGACCCTCAGATCTGTCCCACTCCTGCCCAGGCCCCCACAGGCATCCTTGACGCGAACGATGTAGAGCTGGCCATGCCCATCCAGTAGGCCACACCCACTCCATCCACGCCCACCCAGTAGGCCGCACCCACCCTGGCCACATACCCCCGCCCCCCTCAATGATGCGGCCCTCAATGAAATTGAGTTTGACACCCCTGGAGTAGAGAGCATTTATGATTCAAATTGCTAAGCTGTTTTCTTCACATTGCATTATAAATCAATACATTTTTGGATTCATTTAATGGAGTAACAACATGGAGTGTTCCCAGGAGACGCTCTGTTTTGCTGCCCTGTTATTATTGATGAATAATATCAATTAATGGATAATGTATGATTTTTTTCAGCATTTTGTACATGAACCACAAGCAATGTTTCGGCCAAGCAGTAAAAGAATTTTGCCTGAAAAAGATGATAGAAAACTAACAGCTGATATTGACAGGTTGAAATTGGTTGGGAGATAATAAGAACAGCCATTTTTGAATTCAGTACTTTATGTTTGGTTTTATAATAATAATAATAATAATAATAATAATAATAATAATAATAATAATAATAATAATAATAATAACAACAACAACAACAACAACAACAACAACAATAATAATAATAATAGTAAAGTTGGAAGGGACCTTGGAGATCATCTAGTCCAACCCCCTGCTCAGGCAAGAAACCCTATACCATTTCGGACAAACGGCTGTCCAGTCTCTTCTTAAAAACTTCCAGTGTTGGAGCATTCACCGCTTCTGGAGGCAGGTTGTTCCACTGGTTAATTGTTCTAACTGTCAGGAAGTTTCTCCTTAGTTCTAGGTTGCTTCTCTCCTTGATTAGTTTCCACCCATTGCTTCTTGTCCTGCCTTCAGGCGCTTTGGAAAATAGCTTAACTTCCTCTTCTTTGAGGCAGCCCCTGAGATATTGGAACAGTGCTATCATGTCCCCCCTCGTCCTTCTCTTCATTAAACTAGACATACCCAATTCCAGCCGCCGTTCCTTATATGTTTTAGCCTCCAGTCCCCTAATCATCTTTGTTGCTCTTCTCTGTACTCTTTCTAGAGTCTCAACATCTTTTTTACATCGTGGTGACCAAAACTGGATGCAGTATTCCAAGTGTGGCCTTACCAAGGCATTGTAAAGTGGTATTAACACTTCATGTGATCTTGATTCTATCCCTCTGTTAATGCAGCCCAGCACTGTGTTGGCCTTTTTGGCAGCTGCAGCACAATCAGGAAAAGATGCATCTTCAAAAGCCATTTGCTTTTCAGTTGTATCAGAATGTGGAGCTTGAACTTGGCATCGTCCAGGCAGTTTAAATCAAATGCAAATTATAAATCAGTGATGAGGAAACTTATTGAGAGAAACATCAAGGTTTTTTTTAATTAAGCCTCTGATGACAGCAGAGGTTATAGCAATATCACAGTAATAAAGATAGTCCGTGGCTTAGGACCATAATTCAGTCTGCAGTCATCATGTAACTAACCAATTTTATAACATTTTGGTATTAAGCGAACCACCATGATCATTAAGTGAATCTGTGGTCATTAAGTGAATCCATTGTTCGCTGTGGGTCATTTTTTTGCCGAAATTGCAAGTAAATGCTGGTTTTCGGCAAAACATCATAAATTGTGGTCATATGACAATGAAGAGAGAGCCATCAATAGTTTTGGATACCATCATAATTTTGAATGCCTGCTGAACAACCAGTTGTAAATCAAAGATCACCTGTGTACCTCAATGATGAGGGGCTGAACTTTCTACATTGTTTTGTTTGGATTTTGTCTTCATTTAAAAGTTTAGAAACAAATTAAAAATAATGTGGGCAAAAAATGTGCCACCTAAAACAGGCAATTTGTTAGTAATTATAGCAGAGCGAATCTGGGGCAGCTTCAGAAATGGGGTTTTCATGAAATCTATAGGGGGACATACAGATTGATTATCCCCAATGCAAGTGAACTATTAACAAATAGTTTAATAATAATAATAATAATAATAATAATAATAATAATAATAATAATAATAATAATAATAATAATAATAATAATAATAATTAATAATAATAATAATAATAAAGTTGGAAGGGACCTTGGAGGTTATCGAGTCCAACCCCCTGCTCAGGCAGGTAACCCTATACCATTTCGCACAAATGGCTGTCCAGTTTCTTCTTAAAAACTTCCAGTGTTGGAGCATTCACCGCTTCTGGAGGCAGGTTGTTCCACTGGTTAATTGTTCTGTCAGGAAGTTTCTCCTTAGTTCCAGGTTGCTTCTCTCCTTGATTAGTTTCCATCCGTTGCTTCTTGTCCTGCCTTCAGGCGCTTTGGAGAATAGCTTGACTCCCTCTTCTTTGTGGCAGACCCTGAGATATTGGAACACTGCTATCATGTCCCCCCTCATCCTTCTCTTCGTTAAAATAGACATACCCAATTCCAGCAACGGTTCCTTATATGTTTTAGCCTCCAGTCCCCTAATCATCTTTGTTGCTCTTCTCTGTACTCTTTCTAGAGTCTCAACATCTTTTTTACATCGTGGTGACCAAAACTGGATGCAGTATTCCAAGTGTGGCCTTACCAAGGCATTGTAAAGTGGTATTAATACTTCACGTGATCTTGATTCTATCCCTCTGTTAATGCAGCC
>NW_015386438.1:774087-855071 GCF_001527695.2 Protobothrops mucrosquamatus
GTCATATTTAAATGATTGTCCACTAGGACTCCGAGATCCCTCTCACAGTTACTACTATTGAGCAAGGTACCCCCTATACTATACCTGTACATTTGGTTTTTCTTGCCTAAATGTAGAACCTTACTTTTTTCACCATTGAATTTCATTTTGTTAGATAGCGCCCAGTGTTCAAGTCTGTTCAGATCTTCCTGTATCCTAAGCCTGTCTTCATTGTTATCTTGCATCTTAGATAATGCCACTCACTTGATCATTTTTTTATTCCTTTAAAATTCATCCTAAATCAAATAAGTTTTAACAATATCTTAAAGAATAAAAAGTACACGAACTTTAAAAAGAGGTATCCTCGTTTAAAAAATTATTCACTTCTACCGGAAAACATCCATAGCATTCTTTTTGATGTGGATTGTTGTGTCACCAATTCAGGAACTTTTTCAGTGAGTCGCAGCTGAGTACTATGTTTTACTGCAAGCAGATTAGGGGCCAATCAAGACAAACCACCAACACTTGACAATGGAGAATGTATAAACAGATTCAAATCCACCTACTGTGCTTCTTCTATTTTCCTGAGAGTGTTTCTCACCCATCAGAGACTCTTTACGTTCCCTACGTTCTTTCTCACCTGTGATTGACCTACATTTTTTATTTAATGCTAGGAAGAGGGACCGCTTAGACGAACTAGCTCTTCCTATTTATGCCCCCCATGAATTGCAAGGTAACAAACTCTCTGCTCGAGGCCCAGTTAGATAATTATTTTCTACTTTTGTCTTAACTAGGTGCCCGGTGCCTACCGGATACTTAGCAACACAGCTAATCCTCACTAATATGTAACTTTCCCTTGCTGATGCTTAAACTAAGCAAAACCATTAGGGTGAGGAGAGAGATAGAAGAGTCATAAAGTTTCCCGAAAATGAGTTGATTCCATGGATTGTCCTCCTTGCTCTACTTTGGTTCATGATGTGTACTCTGGGAAGAATCTCTCAGAAACTATAAACATTGGGATTTCTATAATACATTTTTTTTATTTATTTAGAACATTTATATTGCTGCTTACTTACACATGGCGACTCAAGGCAGCTTATATGACATAAAAGTACAACATACAAGAAATGAAAATAAAAGTAGCAAAATAGAAGTAATAAAATAACAACCGCCCACCTTGGTGACAATACACATTCATACCAGCCATTTAATGGGCTCATTTCCACCGGTTCCCCAGGCCCGCTGGCAGAACCACATCTTAAGGGCCTTCCGGAAGAGTGTCAGAGTGGGGGCTAGTCTAATTTCTGCATGGATGATGTTCTAGAGAGAGGGAGCCACCACGGAGAAGGGCCTGTTTCTGGGTCCCGCCACATGTACCTCCTTAGGGTACGGGACCCGCAACATTCCTTGCCTCCCAGCTCTAGTGGGTTGGGTAGATGTAACCTGCAAGAGATGGTCCCTCAGATAACATGGTCCCAAGCCATGAAGAGCTTTAAAGGTGACAACTAGCACTTTGAATTGCATCTGGAAGCAAATTGGCAACCATTGCAGCTCCTGCAGGAGAGATGATACATGTGCACACTGAGATCTGCACAAAACCATGTGGGCCACTGCATTTTGCACTAACTGGAGCTTCCAGATGCTTTTCAAGGTCAGCCCCAAAAAGAGCGTGTTGCAATAATCAAGATGGGGGGTAACTAGGGCATGAGTGATTGTGAATAGGGATTGTTGGTCCAGGAAAGGGCATAACTGGCGCATAACTCACAATTGTGCAAGGCCCTTCTGGCCACGACTACCACCTGTTCTTCAAGTCACTAGTCCAGGATAACCCCTAGATTACGCACAGGGTCTCTTTGGGGCAGTGCCACCCCACCTAAGACCAAAGGTAGCAATTCTCCATGGGTCAAAGAACCCCAAACCCAGAGCCACTCGATCTTCCAGGGTTCAGTTTCAACCCGTTGCTCCCCATCCAAGTCCTAACAGCCTCCAGGCACTGCGAGAGGGAGGTCAGGGCATTGCTTAAGTCACCATAAGCTGAGATATGCAGCTGACTAACATCAGCATATTGATGATATCTCAGTCCATGGTGATGATGATCTCACCCAATGGCTTCATATAGATGTTGAATAGGAGCAGAGAGAGTACCAAGCCCTGAGGGACCCCGCACAGTAGTGGGCGAGGGCTGGATTTCTCGCCTCCTATTAATACTGACCGAGAGTGGCCGCAGAGGAAGGAACTGAACCAGGATAGCATAAAGCCTCCCACTTCTAACCCCGAAGCCGCTCGAGGATGCCATGGTCGATGTTTTTGAAAGCCGCCGGGAGGCCAAGTAGAACAAGGATGGATGCACTGCCTCCATCCTGCTCCAGTGATTATGTCTTCCTCTATATATACCCTCTTCAGTATCCAACCCAAAAATGTTAAAAGCCAGCAACGCCTTCCCACAGAAATGGATAAAGTATAGGTCTGAACCTGAAAATGTCTTCTTTGCACATAATAAAACAGGATCCATTACAGTAATAAGTTGAGGACTACTTGTACAGTTGTACATACAAGTGAATAAATCAAATGTAGGACAAGAAATACCATCTGGTGCAGGGTCACCCAATGAATTGATGGATGAATGGTGATTTGAAGCAGGTTTTTTTTTTTAACATATTTGTCCATACCGAACTATCTGGACCCCTGATTACTTAGTGCAGGGGTCTTCAAAACTCTATAAAACTCTATAAAATATACAGCCTGTTGATTAAGTGTTTAGGTGAGGATCAATCAAGCCAAAGTTGAAGACAATTAATCCTCCTCTTATTCCTGCCTCCCCACTGCCCAGGATTCTTGCTAGGAGGGCTGACTTGGATTTCCTAAAATAATGAAAGATTAGCTAACAGAATGCTATACCACTCAAACACAATTTAACTCTTTGAGGCTGCTTAAAAGAAGCATATTTTGAGGCTTTGGCCCAGGGGTCTTCAAACTTGGCCCTTTTATGACTTGTGGACTTCAACTCCCAGAATTCCTCAGCCAGGAGTTGAAGTCCACAAGTCATAAAAGGGCCAAGTTTGAAGGCCCCTGACTTAGTGGTTGGAGATGGTAATTTTTCTGGCACTTTTGAACTCGACTTTTTTGTTAGATTACTGATGGGCGTATTTGATGGGTGTATTGTTTCAAGAGTTTATTAGTTTCATCTAACTATTCTTTTTAAAAAATAATATTTAATTATTTATTATTTAATTAGTATAATTATGTGATGATTATAAATTTGTGCACTGTCACATACATTTCCAGGTGATGTTAGTTGATAATCATGCCTTTTCCACGTTCTTTTTTTCCAGGTATGAATGCCGCAGTCCGTGCAGTGGTGCGCATGGGGATCTATGTTGAAGCGAAAGTGTATTTTGTCTATGAGGTTAGTATTTACTATTATTCTGCAGAATCTCTGATAATCACCAGAGCCTGAAGAGAAAAATCTAGCAATCAAAATGTAGGATGAGAGAGAATAAACCTGGAAATAATCTTATTATCTAGTCGACCTACAGCCCCACAGATATTTAACATTAGTATTTTTAAAAAAGGAAAATTGAATAGAACATAGAGAAGAAAAGAAAGCAATTTGTTTAGTTATTTAATTATTTGATGTTTGTTTGTTCATTCGTTCAGTCATCTAATTTCTAAAGCTGCCCATTTCACAGAGAAGAGCAACGAAGATGATTAGGGGACTGGAGGCTAAAACATATAAGGAACGGTTGCTAGAATTGGGTACGTCTAGTTTAATGAAGAGAAGGACGAGGGGGGACATGATAGCAGTGTTACAGTATCTCAGGGGCTGCCACAAAGAAGAGGCAGTCAAGCCATTCTCCAAAGCACTGGAAGGCAGGGCAAGAAGCAATGGATGGAAACTAATCAAAGAGAGAAGCAACCTAGAACTAAGGAGAAACTTCCTGACAGTTAGAACAATTAACCAGTGGAACAACCTGCCTTCAGAAGCGGTGAATGCTCCAACACTGGAAGTTTTACAGGAGAGACTGGACAGCCATTTGTCTGAAATGATATAGGGCTTCCTGCCTGAGCAGGGGGTTGGACTAGATGACTCCAACCATTTCCTCTCTTTATTTATTCAAAGATTTCATTCCACACTTCACATATCAGCTCTGAAAGGCAGGCCGGCATAAAATCCAAACAAATCTTGTTGAGCTGATCCATTAAAGTTAATGTGAATCTTAAGCTAGCCACAACATTTTTTAGCCATCTGGAAGAAACTTGAAAAAATGCATATGACCTTGAATGGGATTCCAGAGATATCTCACTTAGTAATCCCGCTCAATTTATCTGAGGCATCTATTTATTAATTTTATTTATTTGGTTTTTATCCCACTTTCATTATTTCTATAAATAAGGTGGCAAACATATTTAATATTCCTTCCTTCTCCTATTTTCCCTACAATAACTCTCTGTTAGAGAGTGACTGGCCCAAAGTCATCCAACTGACTTTCATGCATAGGGTGGGACTAGAACTCCCAGTCTCTTGGTTTTTAGACTAGCACCTTAACTACTACCATGTTTCCCTGAAAGTAAGACCCGGTCTTACTTTCTTTTGGTCTATTTCATTTTTCTCTATTCAGTTCTGTCAATTTAGTCAGGCCTTGGAAAATGGCAAGGAAATAACAGCAACAGGGAGAAAGCAGAGCTGCTTAACTCATTCTTTGCTTCATTCTTTACACAAAAAAGAAATTAGAGCCCAACATATAAAAAAAAAAAACTACTGCAAAAGACAAACTAGAAACAAAAATTAAAATAAGCAAGAAAATGGTAAGAGAACACCTATCCGACCTTGATGAATATAAATCACCAGGACCCGACCGATTACATCCCAGAGTTCTGAAAGAGCTGGCAGATGTTATTATTATTATTATTATTATTATTATTAATTTGATTTATATACCGCCCTTCTCCCGAAGGACTCAGGGCGGTGCACAGCATATTAAAAACAAGTAACAATACAATAAATACCAAAATAAAAAACCCCTCTAAGACCAAATTAAAAGCCAAATATTGGTAGCTGTGTCGTAATTAAAATTATTAAAAATCGTCCCTAACCAAAATCCTCCCTAGGTCAGGCCCGCTTGCTGGAAAAGCCATGTCTTGAGGGCGCGGCGGAAAGTAAGGAGATCCGGAATCATCCGGATCTCGGGGGGTAGTTCGTTCCAGAGGGTGGGGGCACCCACAGAGAAGGCCCTTCCCCTGGGGGTCGCCAGCCGACATTGCTTGGCCGACAGCACCCTGAGGAGACCCACTCTGTGGGAGCGTACCGGTCTGTGGGAGGAGATCTGTGGCAGAAGGCGGTCTCGGAGGTAACCAGGTCCAATGCCATGGAGCGTTTTAAAGGTGGTAACTAACACCTTAAAACGCACCCGGAAGACCACTGGCAGCCAGTGCAGCTCGCGCAAGAGCGGTGTCACATGGGAGTAACGAGTNTCCCGGTCCAGAAAAGGCCGCAACTGGTGGATCAGGCGAACCTGATAAAACGCCCCCCTGGTCACGGCCGACAAATGATCTTCTAATGTCAGCCGTGGATCCAGGAGGACACCCAAGTTGCGTGCCCTCTCCGAGGGGGCCAGAGTTTCGCCCCCTATAGTCAGCGATGGAGTCAGCTGACTATGCCGAGGCGCCGGCAGCCACAGCCACTCGGTCTTGGAAGGGTTGAGCCTGAGTCTGTTCCTCCCCATCCAGACCCGTACGGCCTCCAGGCAACGGGTCATCACGTCAAGGGCATCGTTGGGGTGGCCTGTTATCTCAGAACCATTGCACCACATCTTTCAAAAATCCTGGAGCACCTGGGAAGTACCTGAGGATTGGAAAAGGGCTGATGTGGTTCCCATCTTCAAGAAAGGAAGAAAAAAAAAAGACCCAGGAAACTACAGACCAATCAGTTTAACATCAAGACCTGGGAAGATCCTGGAAAAGATAATTAAAAAACAGATCTGCAAACAACTAGCAGCGAACAAAGTTATAACTAGTAATGAGCATGGGTTTGTTAAAAACAGATCATGCCAAACCAATCTTATTTCATTCTTTGATAAAGTGACTAAATTAGTAGACCAGCGAAACGCAGTGGACAGTGGGTGTAGTATACTTAGATTTCAGTGAGGCATTTGACAAAGTAGACTATAACTTCGTTCTTGGTAAGCTAGAAAAAGATGAATAGACAACATCACCATCAGATGGATCTGTAGCTGGCTGACAAACCATATTCAACGAGTAGTCCTCAGTGGTATTACATCCACATGGAGATAAGTAAGCAGTGAAGTACCACAAGGCTCTGTCTTAGGCACAGTACTCTTCAGTATCTTTATAAATGACTTAGATGAGAGAATAGAAGGGGAACTCATCTAATTTTCAGATGACACCAAACTGGCAGGAATAGCCAACACCCCAAAAGACAAGCTCAGGATCCAAAAAGATCTTGGCAAACTTGAACAATTGGCCCTATTCAATAAAATGAATTTTAATGTGAAGAAAAGGAAAGTTTTACATTTAGGCAGGAAAAACCAGGGCTTTTTTTCTCATAGAACGCCCAGAATGGAGTTCTGGCACCTTTTTTGGATGGAACCTTGTAGGGTAGGCAAGGCGGGTTGTATGATGTGTGTGAGTTCTGGCATCTTTTTTTTTTTTATATAGAAAAAAAGCACTGGGAAAAACTAAAGGTATAAGTACAGATAAGGTGAGAACTGGCTCAAAAACAGTAACTGGGAGAGGGACCTTGGAGTCCTAGTGGATGATCAATTGACTATGAGCCAGCAGTGTGCAGCAGCAGCCAAAAAAGCTAATACAATCCTGGGTTGTAAAAACCAGAGGCATGGAATCAAGATAACATGAAGTATTAGTACCGCTTTATAAAACCCTAGTAAGACCACACCTAGAATACTGCAATCAGTTTTGGTCACCATACTACTAAAAAGATGTTGAGACTTTCTCTGAAAAAAATTCAGAGAAGAGCAACTAAGATGATCAAAGGCCTGGAGACTAAAACATATGGAGAACAACTGCAGGTTTGGGTAGTCTAATGAAAATAAGAAATAGGGGAGACATGATAGCAGTATTCCAGTATTTGAGGGGCTGCCAAAAAGAAGAGAGGGTCAAATTATTCTCCAAAGCACCAGAGGGCAGGACAAGAAACAGTGGTTGGAAACTGATCAAAGAGAGAAGCAACCTGGAATTAAGGAGAAACTTCCTAACAGTGAGGACAATTAACCAGTTGAACCGCTTGCCTCCAGAAATCGTGGGGGCTCCATCACTGGAGATTTTTAAGAAGAGACTGGACAGTCACTTGTCTGAAATGGTATAGGTTCTCCTGCTTGAGCAGGACGCTGGACTAGAAGACCTCCAAGGTCCCTTCCAGCTCCTATTCTACTCTACTCTACTCTACTCTACTCTACTCTACTCTACTCTACTCTACTCTACTCTACTCTACTCTACTCTACTCTACTCTACTCTACTCTATTCCACTCCACTCCACTCCACTCCACTCCACGATCCTTGGACAGATTAGTGATGATTCAAATATTTCTGGTATCTTCTGGCTTTGCAAAATCTCAACTTTCTTGCAGATAGGGAAAAAGCTGAATACAGGTTGACTGATTCACTTTCGGACACATTGATATGAGTGATTGGTTGATATATTTCTTCATCTCTGTCAACTTTGCCTTTCAAATTACCTGGATGAATGCTATATACTACTGTCTGCATCTAACTCTTCTGCTAGAGTATTTTAAGGAGGCTCTAATGATGGAAGAAAAAAGAAAGAAAGAAATAGTATTTATTCTATTGCTTTAGTTTTATTTGGTTTGCTCTCTTTTTTGTGATATTTTATCTTTTCTGCAATAAGTACCTTTTTATTTTTATCATTCCTTAAAGTTTGGCCTTTTTTTCTCATTTCTAATGTAGTCTCTGTGGTTTGCAGGTTTTTTTTTAGCTTTTTGCACTTCCTCCTTTCATTTCCTTTTATCGTCCCTAACTTCTTCACATAAAAATAATTATATTCCTCTATTTTATTTTCACCTACTCTCTGTTCTGCTATATGTTGGGACTTCTTCATTGCAAGTAAATTTGCCTCAATGAGCTTCCTATTAGAATATTAGGTATAATGCAGAATAAATTTCTTGGTATCATTGTATATTCTATGCATAACAGTGATAACCAAACTTGGATTCTCAAACCTCTTTATTTCAGTTGTTACGAAGTAATTTGAAAGTTTGCCATTCCCCGACTTTGCCAATGAATCAGCTCTCCATTGAAGGACAGTGAATCCTTTGATCTTTAACAAGAGCTTTCTTGTTGAAGAACTTTTGAGAGCTCTTAAGTAGAAATTGGACATTTCCAGTATTGGTTCAGCACAGCTTCTCCCAAAATATTTTTTGAATGATCCCGTGCTGTCTTTTCCTCATCTCTGCTCTCTCTGCATTAAAAAAAATATGTGGGGAAAAATATTTAAAATTATTGCAATGAAAAAGCCTGAAAGTATTTAGTGGGCACTTCCCACAATTAATGTCCTCTTAAAGATCTACCTCACTGTTGTTGTTTTTCTTATTCTGCTCCCAAATGACGCACTCCAGGCCTTTTCCTTTTTGTAGTCGGCAGTTGAATTTTTAATTGAATCTTAATATATGTGAAATCAAAACTTGCCTTCTTTGAATCAAGCTGGAGCTTTGCTGATTCATACACCCTTGGGACATAGTCTGCCAAATGGCCTGTTTGCAGTGTGTTACGTGCATATTATTGGGAGAAAGTGGCTGAACTAAATGCCTGTATGTAGTACTCTCCCTAAAATTCTGCAGGCTAAAAGAGATCTCTTGCGTGCCCAATGCAGCTCAGAATTAAATTAAGAGCCACTTCCCACCCTACCTGAAATGTTCCTGAGCTAATAAAATATTCTGTGATCATATTTTTATCAGAATAGATGAGCACTGGCCCTGCCCAAGTCCTGCCCATTCATTGTCCATCTAGTCCAGGGGTAGTCAATCTTGGCTCTTTTATGACTCGTGGACTTCAATTCCCAGAATTCCTGAGCCAGCAGGAATTCTGGGAGTTGAAGTCCACGAGTCATAAAAGAGCCAAGGTTGACTACCCCTGAATTCTAGTCCTTTGCGCCTTCCTTCCTGCTTAATATTTTTATACTTTTTACTGTAATTCTTTTATCGAAGAACAGCTCTGCAAATCCTTGCTGTGTTTCTCAATCCTTTGTGTTATTGCCAGGGCAACTGGCTATTTGTTCAGTACAGCATGATAGAGCTGAAAGTTTTTCTTCAGTTCACAACTTTTGAGCAGTTTTGCTTAAGAGGAGCAGACTTTTTATTGGTTTCTTTTCCATTTTCTCCTCACTTACTTCAAAATGAAGAAGTAATGGAGGCAAGGCTGTTCATTGTCAGCCCTGATTTAAGAACTGAGGAGGTTCTTGGCTAGTTCTCCCCGATTAACAGTGGAAAGTTTGGGTGAGGTTTGCTGTTTCATTATCGAGACAGCATGGAATTGAAGAGAAGGGGAGATCCGTTAAAGTGCCTGGTATACCAGTGGATAGTGTTTACATTGATATTTGTAGCTCAGGGTTAAACTATGTGGTCCTTGGTACTCCCTGGGCTTGGTGGTTTTCTTGCAGACATTTTATTAACCAACTAGCTGTACCCGGCCACGCGTTGCTGTGGCTCAGTCTGGTTAAATGGAAAAGAAAGAAAAGAGAAAGCGCACGTTTGTGTCACAGGTGTGACATCTATATAATAGTAGGTATATAAAAACACGCACGTATTTGAATGCAACGTTGTGTCAAAATTTCAAAGCAATCGGTGAAGAACTTTCGGAGATTTAAGATTTTGAACAAACGAACATTTACATTTTTATTTATATAGATTACGTAATATCATCAATGCTAGTGGTGTTACTAGTTTGGAAATGAAACTGCAAGAAAACCACCAAGCTCAGAGAGCACCAAGGACCTCACAGTGTTTAGATGTCTTCTCTCTTATTTGTATTGAAAAATTGACTGATCGTGGTTTTGGCAAATTTGTGGACTGAGGCCATAACTTTACCTGTCCAAAATGTTAATCTGTGGTTGAAATCATTTCATCCTTATTTTGCTTCAGAATGACCCCAAACACAACAGAAACATATTTGATTTGCATTTGTGTATACTCACAATTGCACCTCACAATTTCAAAGTTGATCCTGACTGGACGGTAGAGAATTTCATGTTGTACAGGCAGTCCTTGACTTCAGACCACAATTGAGCCCAACATTTCAGTTGTTAAGTGAGACATTTGTTAAGTGAGTTTTGCCCCCTTTTACAACCTTTCTTGTCACAGTTGTTAGGTCCATCACTTCAGTTGTTAAGTTAGTAACACGGTTGTTAAGTGAATCTGGCTTCCCCATTGACTTTCCTTGTCACAAAAGATAAGCAACGGTCATAACTATGAATCAAGCACCTGAATTTTGATCTCATAATCATGGGGATGCTGCAAAGGTCGTAACTATGAAAAGTGGTCATAAGTCACTTTTTTCCAGTGCTGTCGTAACTTTGAACAATCACTAAACAAATGGTTGTAAATTGAGAAATACTTGTACTCTGAAAGTCACTGTTGGCTGAGAATCATAGAAGGTGTGATACACCCATCTACACCCATTTAGAGAATGTCACTTAGAAGGAAGCTGATGTAATTGTCCACTAAAATCTCAGCTTGGGTTTACTATGCAATACAGTGCAATCTAATCCAGGTTAATTGTTGCTTTTGTTTTTCTGCCAGATAGGACAGATGATGGTGCTGGAATTGTTTTATATGTTTGGGGTAGTGAGTGAGTGCTAAGTCCCTCATCTTTATTCAGCTAATGGCTTCTCCCTCTCTTCTCCCACCCTCACCCCTCTGCTACAGTTTGACATATTTTCCCAAGCAATTATATGTGCTCTGAGGTTGTGGGAAAGTGGAACCCCCCCCCCCCTTTGTCAGCCAAACTGCTATTCTGATAGCTCTTTTGTGTCTGCTCTCGGTCAGTGCAATGCATGCTAAGTTTGGTATTTAGCAAGCAGAACTCAGCATGGATATCTTTCTTCCAGTAAAAGATTGTGTTATCGCTCTGATTCCAGTGCTTTAAGATACCAAAGTGTGTCATAGAAAACAGGCCTTTATTCCTAACAGCCTTGCCCAGCTTGTAGCCTGAGACTGAAGTTCCTAGAATTGATAGCTGGAATTTTTGAATGGGAAGACTGGAAGCTCAGTTGGATCCCAGCTCAGTTGGAAAGGATGAAATTGGAGAACAGTGGCTAGAAGTCAGCTGAAATGGCACTTTTCTGCTGTGAATACTTTTTCTGAAAGTTAGATTTAGACAACTATATGTGAGAAAAAGGAGGGCTTTTGAAATGGTAGTTAACCCTGTGATGAAGCTGTCCGTGGTCAAAGCATCTCAGGAAACTGCAAGGCTGAAAACATATTCCTCTTATTTTACTCTCTCCATCACACCTGGGCAACTTCCCTGTTCTCAGTGACTCAATAGTACCTGATTTTCTATGGCAATTTCCCAACCATATTGCTGTGTCCCAAAGCTGATTTACGATGGTTTATTTTAGGCAGCAGCACTTAGATTGTATTACATTTGATTAATGAGTTAGTAGATTGTTAACCTTTAACCTTAAAAAGGTTCAAACATATCCATCTTTCTTCTGGATAGATCCCATGTTTCCCTCGCCTCTTTTAAACCCCTGGGAAAGTAGGGGACGGTGATTTATTTATATTTTTAAATAAGTGATTTGGCAAGGAAAGCCCAATAGAACAGTTAATCCTATGTTGTAAAGCTATATGCATCTCTTCAAGCAATACAAGTAGTCCTTGGAATTAAGCCCAAAATTTCTGTTGCTAAGCAAAACAGTTATTGAGTTTTGCTCCATTTTATGACATTTTGTGACACGGTTGTTAAGTGAATCACTGCAGTTGTTAAGTCAGCAACACGGTTATTAAGTGAATCTGGCTTCCCCATTGACTTGGCTTGTCAGAAGGTCGCAAAAGGTGATCACATGACCCTGGGGCACAGCAATCGTCATAAATGTTGCCAAGCAACCGGATTTTAATCGTGTGACATGGGGATATTGCAACAGTCATTCAGTGTGAAAAACAGTCATGCGTCTCTTTTTTCAGTCCTGCTGTAACTTCAAATGGTACTTAACAAATGGTTGTAAGTCAAGGATTACCTGTACTTTATTAAATGTGCCAGCTCTCCATTAAATAGGGTGTACCCAGGTGATGTTAGAAACATCTGAGCTTCAAATTCAGAAGTTTTAATGCTATTTGATTTTGGGAAAGGAGCTGAAGGTTAAGGCATTATGACTAACACAGAGGTGCAGATGTTAAAATGCTCTTTCCCCCATTTCAGAACATAAGGTAGAGACCAAAAAAACAAATGCCTCTTGAGGAACAGGCTCTAATGATTTTGGTTCACCTCGATTGTTTCATTAACTGGAAAAAAAAGGAATAAGAGATATCGTGCCCTGTAATGCATGATTTTTGATGTCAAGGAGAAGTCATTGTACATACTGGAACATAATTGGACAAATTGTTACTGTAATATAGAAGCTTCTTAGCAAAGGACAGATGATTCCCCATTCCATATCTATATCTTGAGTACAATGGCAATATAATATAATAGAATGGAGTGGAGTGAAATGAAATGGAATGGAATGGAATAGAATAGGAATAGGAATAGGAATAGGAATAGGAATAGGAATAGGAATAGGAATAGGAATAGGAATAGGAATAGGAATAGGAACAGGACAGAATACAGTAACAGAATTGGAAGGGACCTTGGGGGTCTTCTAGTTCAACCCTTCTCAAGTGAGAAGACCCTATACCGTTTCAGACAAATGGCTGTCTGAAATCTCTTCTTAAAAACCCCAAATGAGAAGCACCCACAACTTCTGAAGGCAAGCTGCTCCACTGATTAATTGTTTTCACTGCCAGGAAATTTCTCCTTTGTTCTAGGTCGTACTGATCACATGGCGTCTGTCTACAGTAGAGCATAAATATGCAAGTGGATAATGTAACAAAATCTGCCTATCTTGGCCTGATATTAGGCATTCCTGGGGTTACCCAGGCAAGGCATACATGCCGGATGTCTAGTTTGCAAATACAGGTTTAATAATAAAAGTCACATTTTTCTTCCATGATTACACTTGCCCCTAATCTTACTCTATTCCATCTTTCTCTGTTGAGTTATATGAATTCCTGCTCTTTAGTAGTTACAGACTTACGGCTAAAATGGGAAACCTGTTGCAACATTTCCTGCTTTACATAAGATTCTATCAGTGTTGGTAGACATTTGGCATTTAATTTAGAATGTTGGTGAGTGCAAGCATGCACGCACACACAAACACACTTCAAATATTTTATGTAACACAGCATGTAGCTGCCTGCCTGTACCACTGGGAGCCCTAGATACAACCTTAATGTTGGCATTTTGTCTCCTAGTAACAGGCCAAAGCTCTTCTAATGAGCTGCAGTTGCCCAGTTAAATTAGTAGTTTCAGGGATCGGAACTTCAGTATAAGCACTGAAGATTTTATTAATGTTTGCACTGTTTAATACTATTGATTATGTTAGCTTTTAATAAAAGAAAACCAAAAATGTTAGGCTTAACCCTGCTGACAGCAATGGATGTGTCCACGTAGGTTTTTTTTGGCAATGATACAATTAACCTATAGCAGCTATGCAATAGAAGTCTGATCCTGCCTAGTGCTTTTCAAGATGAGTCAAAGATGGTTGAACGTGATTGACAGCAAAGGAAATTCACAGTTCTCTGAGATTTTTCCTGTTCATGTACTTGCTTGCATTTCTAGAGTGTAATCTTAAAATTTCATTATCTGGGGGGGGGGGGAAGTTCTCCTTGCGTGTTTTATATATTCTCTCCCTCTTCCTCCTTCCTTCCCTCCCTCTCTCTCATATAAACTGTTTTTCCCCCACAGGGATACCAAGGTATGGTTGATGGGGGTGAAAATATTGTTGAAGTTACATGGGAGAGTGTTTCAAGTATCCTCCAAGTGGTAGGTACCAAATTAAGGAGAATGTTAATAAGATATTTACCTGATAATGTACTAAATCATTCCCAAAAGACTGAAGCTAGAGATAAAGTAATGTACATATTTGAATGATCAAGAAGACTAATTGACTCAAAGGTGCTTTTTCAAAAGGCAATTGGACTGTTTTTTCCATGAGGAAGAAGGAGAAGGAGAAGGAGAAGGAGAGGAGGAGGAGGAGGAAGAAGAAGAAGAAGAAGAAGAAGAAGAAGAAGAAGAAGAAGAAGAAGAAGAAGAAGAAGAAGAAGAAGAAGAAGAAAAACTATAGAAGTAGTATTACTACTACTACTACTACTAGTAGTAGTAATAGTAATAGTAATAGTAGTTTTGCTTCTCACCCAAGAAGCTTTATTGGTTGAATTAATGAAGCTTCTTGGATGAGAAGCAAAACTTTTTCTTCTTCCTCCTCCTCAAAGAACGAGTAGTCCCGTTGCTTTTTGAAAAGGAATCTTTGAGGCAACCATGACCTGGATGACTGAGAATCTTCATAGATATTAAGACTTACTGACATTCTTGTTTTTTGCTACTCTCCAGTTTTTCCAGTGTGCTTGCACCAGAAGCTGTGCACCAAGTCTTGAGTCTGGTGTTTTTGTATGCTGCTTTTCATTTGTCTAGTCATGGGACCCATTACAAAGCTTTGTTATGCTGGTTTTTTTTTTATAAACTGCTTTTGGATTGAGGGTGCTGCTGTTGAATATCAGTTCCATGGCTCTTTTCTGCCTACTGAGGAATCAGTACAATATCTTGAAAAACTGCAATGTTTTCAACTTATATAACTATTTTCTTTTGTGCTGGTATAGTGTTTGATTGATTATGGACCATCAAGTTGGTGTTGACTCTTAATAACCACATGGATATATTTTCTCCATGATGATCTGTCCCTAACCTGGTCTTTCAGGTCTTCCAACAGTGCAAACAAATTTTGTTTCACCTCTATGGGCAGGTGACAGCACAATACCTGTGATTAAGCATTTGATAAAAGGAAATGGCCATATTGCAATCATACACAATACAGATTCTCTGTTTCACAAGATTTGGCCAGCACTCAAATTTCCTCCTGCCTCTTTAATCTTACTGTGTTTACACATCTACAGGACATTCTGAGGGTGTGGTAGAAGAGAATAGTAAGTTCAACAAAGCCAGGAAAGTGGAACAACAGCAGATATTTTCATTTTTGAAAATAGAAATTCCACGTAGCTTTGTAATATACGTGTGATATGGATTAAGATGAGTGCCATGCCTGGCTATTGTGGGAGGTGTAATTTCTGCATCTTTGGAGGGAGGGTGCTAGTTGTGAAAGGCTATCACACATATTGTAAGCAACTTTTATTATCTGCCTATATTTAGTAATATAAAGATTTTTTTTTTCCTATTCCAATGGGCTTATGGATGATTTACGGGCACTGAAACGAGATCTATTTTTCTCAGCTGCACTTTTCCTTCTGTCTTTTAGGGGGGAACTGTTATTGGCAGCGCTCGCTGTAAAGCTTTTCGGACTCGCGAAGGCCGTTTGAAAGCAGCCTGCAATCTGGTGAAGCGAGGAATCACAAACCTTTGTGTGATTGGGGGAGATGGCAGCTTAACCGGTGCTAATCTCTTTCGGGGAGAGTGGAATGGCCTGTTAGAGGAGTTGGCAAGAAATGGTAGGTTATCTTGTGGCTGTCAAAGCACTGAATCACCAATGTATGCCACAAGAACACCTCTAGGTAGTGATCAACTTACAAGTGGTTACTTAGCAACCGTTTGGAATTCTAATGGGGCTACTTGGGGGGGTACTTACAACCTGGATTTGATGTCCTCATATTCTCACGGCCCACCCACTGATCACATGACTGCACTTCAGTGCTTGGCCTCTGGACTGCATTTACGGCCATTTGCAGTGTCCTGCAGTCACATGTCCACATTTTATGGTGGTTTTCCTGAAAAGTGGCATTCATTTTCAATTTTTGGCAAAATCACACCCATAGCAAACCATTGGCTTGCTTAATGACTGTTGCATTCGTGCTTTACGACCACCATGTTTGCTTAGCCACCACCTGCAAAAAAGATTGTGAAATCAGGTTGGCCCCATGACTGCGTTGCTTTATAGCCATGAGTGATGATTGTGATAGACAGGCTCCATTATGGTCATAATTCAAGGATTACCTGCATTTTCCATACTATTACTTCATTTCCCAAAGTGCTGATACTGTCCAATCATGAGAATCTAGCAGTGGTTCCTAAGCTCCATATTTTCAACCCAAGTTGTGACTTAAAGCAATTTAAACTAGTGACAGCTGGTATATCTAGTCAGTATAGAACAGATATCCTAAGAAGATTCCTTCCTTGGTGGTTGGAGACCCGGTTTGTTTGCAGAAGATCCCAAATTCAGCTGTTTGGAATTCAGGCATATTCTGAGTCTGGAAAACGAAGACAATGGATAAGGTGGAGGGAATGAAAAAGTTGGACTCTGGAAGCATCCCTGTGGAATGCTTTGAGCCATCATCCTATGCCAGATTGGGTCTCCTGGTCTTTCACATGAATGAATAATGAAAAACCTTTTGGTATTGCACGAATACATAGCAGCATGACAGGATGAAACAATTAGATTTGCAGATGTCATTGTAACAAATGACAGAGTTGGAAGGGACCTTGAAGGTCTTCTAGTTCAATCCCCTGCTATACAATTCCAGTCTCTTTTGGAAAGACTCCAATGATGGAGCACCCACAACTTCCGAAGGCAAGTCATTCCATTGATTAATTGTTCTAGCTGTGTATATGAAGCTATGTGAGGCTGAGCAATTGTGTTAATTGTGTCTATCACGCAGAGAGATTCACAAATAGGATCCCAACACCGTTGGGCATAGAGTTGCTATGTACCCACTTAAGAGTAAGTGTAACTGCAAACTTACATGTTTCTTTTAGTGTTGGTAATCTTTGTTCCCCCTTGGGGAAATACATCAGTTTTCTTGTGGTCTTTAAGTTTTTTTGTTTACAGATCACAACTATATTTCCAGAGATTATCTCCTGCTTGGGTATTTTTATCAGTTTTATCAGTTCCGATTTTCAGCTATCTTGCTGACCTCATTTCTCTACATAGTTTCTTTGTCTGCAATATTATGAATTCTTTCTGGGCTTTAATTTTACCTCCTGTTAATTTTTCTCATCCTCCATTTCTGTGCTGAAATGCTTCACGGCATTTCAATTTCACTGGAAATAATTAGTGGTCAGTCTATCTATCTATCTATCTATCTATCTATCTATCTATCTATCTATCTATCTATCTATCTATCTATCTATCTATCTATCTATCTATCTATCTATCTATCTATCTATCTATCTATCTAATCATATTTTAGAACTTCCCATCCCCCTCACAGAGGGATTCTGTGCTCTTAAAAGGTGATGAAGTTAATTGATATCCTTTATAAACCACAATTCCGGTATGAGCCACAGACATAGGTGCTTCAAATGGGTCGCTCTTGTCAGAACAGCATGCAATTTGTCCCTGAATTGCCTGGCTGAAGGCATATGCAGTAAACTGTACTAGCATTGTCTTGATGTCTTGCTTTTGTTTGCTTTTATGAATGAATAGATTCATTGATAATGAAGCACGTCTTGCAAATGAGGCAAAGAAGTAAGTGGCCAACAGTGTGGTCAACATACTGTGTACTAGTGCTCGTAACACAATCACTTTTACTTACTCAGCTCCTGTTATTTGCTTCTCTGATATTGCTGCTTGGGTACTTTGCAGTCATTTTAAATTCCTTTTATGCACATTTTTCATGCATCTTCCTGCAATATTTTCTTTATCCATTGATAAACGATTCATCATCCACCCTGGTGAATAGATACATAGCTTTGACTTTTATCTCTTTCTCTTTTCACTCCCCCTCACCCCCTCATTGTTTTTCAATCCATTGCCAAGTCTGATCACTTCCAACATTGCACGAAGTCATCCCTTCCATCTTTCACTGGTCCATGCTTTCCTCATTTGTTGCAGTTTTCTTCTGTCCGGGCTTCTGTTGTCACTGGTCTCTAATTCCATTCTGTTCTATTCCATTCCATTCCATTCCAATCTTCTTGTCCTCTGATCGCTTGTGTCAATCTCTTTATTACATGTAGTTGATCCCCAGCATCTTATCTGTGAAATCTTTAGATGAACTAATCTCCCCACTTTATTTGTTAGCCAAACAAAGTCAGTGTACCTGATCTATTTATCCCTGCCTCCACTTCCTCTTTTTTTTTTGAGTTCTTTTTCCAGTGTCAGATCTGGAGGGGACTGTAGGTTTCCTGTTGTGGATCCCTCCTTTTATATCAATAACCAATTGAAGCTGGACAAAGACGGATTAGTTTGGATTGCTTTTTCAGATCTAGGGTTGGCCTAAAGGACCCCTTTCAATTCATGTATTTTAGGAACTGATTCCTTTTCTTGAGTGAAAATAGTCACCTTCTAATCTAGGAGAAGCAAGGAAAAATGTAAATACAGTAGGTCAAGAGGATGAATTAGAGCCAGTAATTTTATCCTTTAGAGGATTTGAGAGGCAGCCTCAGTATCAGAACTCTTCAGTTCAAAGAAGGATGGAGAGCATGACATGAACTGGCTACTTTTGCTGTTATTTTTAGCTGACTTCTATTTTTGGGATGGATGTTAAGAAATGGGGAAGCTGAACGCTTGATACTGGAACCATCATAAACATATCTAACACCCAGAGCCCACAAAATGTCTCAAAGCTTGTTCTTGTGCACATGAAACTGTCCAGTTGCTAGAGATCTTTTCTCACTTTCATATCCCCCCCCATTTTATTTCTTATTTTTATAAGCTGTGATATTCTGCACATGAAAACTATTGCAGTAGTTGAGTTCCAAACAGGCACGTGCAAGATCTCACCTCATGAAAAGGAAAAGGAAAGTTGCCAGAAGATTTTGTTTTCCTTTTCGTGCTCTCTCTCTCTTTTCTAAGCTTCCTGTTTGCCTCTCAGTTATGAAAATGGCAATTCCGAAAAACGTCCTCTATTTGTGGTAAGAAAAATGACTGCGAAGATGCATTTGAACCAGCATTACAGTACTGATTGTGCAAGCTCTCTTGTTCTTCAGGTCTTCGGCCTACAAGAATATTTTTTTCCTCTCTGAAAACTGTGCTCATTTTGGTGAAGCTTCGCCATGTAGGTAGTAGAAGCTAGCATTCAGAACTGAAAGAGCTTGTTGCTACCTTTAGGCTTCAGGAAATATTTGCCTTTCCTTGTGAATGGAACAGTGAGAAATAACTGTGATTTGCCATTTCTTGGTTAAAATTGCAAGGGTAAGGGGCCATATAGAAGTGGCTCAGATTCACCAATTGGGCCATTCTTGGTAAAGCATAGCTACTCTCATTTAAACACGAATAATATGGTAAAATGTGCAGAGTCCTATCTACAAATCTAAAATGGCCCCTCTCTCCCCCTCTTCTCTCCTCCTTCTTCCTCTCCCCTGCCCCCTCCCTCTCCTCCTCACTCTCCCCGACCCCTCTTCCTCCCTCTCTCCTGCCCCATCTCCTCTTTCTCCTTCTCCCCTCCTCCGCCCCCTCTTCCTCCCTCTCTGCTATCCCATCTCCTCTTTCTCCTTCTCCCCTGCCCACCCCCTNTCCTCCCTCTCTCCTGCCCCATCTCCTTTCTCCTTCTCCCCTCCCCACCCCTCTTCCTCCCTCCCCCTCCTCCTCCTCCTTCCTATTGGACAATGGTTGTCCAAAGTTTGAAGAGAGGTCTTATTCAGATCTGCTACCTGAAATTTTTCACACCCATGTTGAAAAAAATACAGCTTCTCAGACATTCCCGAGAATATTCAATGAGGCTGGTATTTATGGCGTCCAATCTATTTTTTTATCCTTCCTAAAAACAGCCCAAAGGAAATTTCTAGACACAGCATACAGTTTATATTCTGAATTAAAGGTCTAATTAACTTCTTTCTTTTCATATTCTTGTCCTTATAGGGCTATACAATGCTAAAGTGATATTATGTATATCTTGAGACTAAGGTCGTTCTAGGATGAGACTCAGAGGGAAGGGATTCTTCTTGGGTACTTCTGGATATATTATTACTTCGTTTTCTTTCTTTTTCTTTTTCTTTTTTTTTCTTTTTGGTCAGGTGAGATTGAAGAAGAAGCTGTAAAGAACTATGCTTACCTCAACATAGTGGGAATGGTTGGGTCCATTGACAATGATTTCTGTGGGACAGACATGACTATTGGCACAGATTCTGCCCTGCATAGAATCATTGAAGTTGTGGATGCCATCATGACTACTGCTCAAAGGTATTTTATTCACTGGAAAAATATCAGAAAGATTGAGATGACATATAGAAAATTCAAGTAAAAGCTAAAAGTCCATAGTTCAAGAGTTACACTGAAACGCAAAATCTCATTGATTCCAATCTTCTGCTAAAATTCAAAGGGAGGTAATGATCATATACCACATTGTCTGTATTATATTTTGTGACCAAAAGAGGAACTAGTTACAATACCAAGGAGGGCTTTCTCCTGAAAATAATATTCCTACTTCATACTTTAGAAAACTGTGCCATGAAACCATGGTTTTGTGTCTTTTTCTGCCTTGTCTTCAGTGGCAGTCAAAACTTACCTTGCCACAAACAAGTTGTCTTCATAGATTGCACTAAGCCAAAAGATAATTTGCTGATTTAGAGTAACAACTTGTAGGCATTTATTCATTTTGCTTTATAAACTATGGTCTGTGGTTAGGTGTTGTGTGAACAAACTTCAGCAAGTCTGTAGTTAAGCAAATTAATCTATGAATCCAGACTCTGATGGCCTTTCCCCACACACTTTTTCCAGAGAGGACAGGGAAGGTATTCCATTTTTCTTCACTTTTTAGAAAACCAATTGATATGGATCTCCATAGCTGAAGAACTTCTACAGTTCTCAGTCTTTTCTGGAAGATATAATGCATATTAACATTTTTGGGATAGGACATTCCATACTGTAATAATAATTTGTATTATGGGCTACTGCGGTTTATCATAGCATACTTTTTGATTTAGCTTCTGAGCATCTCTGAAATCCATTTCAGGTCCTCCATATGGACAGCAAAAAACTGCTCTTTTTGCCCACTCTTGCTCCATCACGCCTTTGGAAGCATTTATTTCTTTTTTAAAGCTAACAATGGCTTATTGTACCTCAAAAGACCAAATTGTGGTTTGTGCAACCTGGAACTTTTTGCAGTGAACCACAACAACTAATTTAAAAAAACTGCTGAAAGCCAAAAAGAGTGAAAAAAGATGAAGTACATGTCAATATATGATCCCTGACATAAGAAAATTATTCCTTTATTTCAGATGCTTCATAAATAGCTACATGGAAATACTGTACAAGTAGTCCATTACTTACAACAGTTTATTTAGTGACTGTTCAAAGTTACAGCAGCACTGGAAAAAGTGTCTTATGACTGTTTTTCCACATTTACGACCATTGCATCCTCATGGTGACATGATCAAAATTCAGACACTTGAACTGACTCATATTTATGACAGTTGAATGTTCTGGGATCATGGGATCACCTTTTGCAACCTTCTGACAAGCAAAGTCAATGGAAAGCTGTATTCACTTAACAACTTAACAACTGCAATGATTCACAACAACTGTGGCAAGAAAAGCCATAAAATGGGGCAGAATTCACTTAACAAATATTTCACTTAGCAACAACAATTTTGAGCTCAATTGGGTTTTGTAAGTTGAGGACTATCTGTATAGAAATTTGTTCTTGAGAAACACACTCTTTCTTAACCTTATTGTCAAGATAGTTGCTTTTTGTCTCCCAGATATGTCTCTTTATGACATTTAGGAGTTTACTCCATACTTGGTATCATGACAGATGCTACAGCTAGTATTACTCTGTTTTTTTTATTATTAAATGTTTACCAATCAAGCAGATGCCCTTCCAAACTTTTTTATACCCTGAAATCTTAAAAAGCTTAATGGGAGGATTTCTCCCCCCCATGATGTGTTCTTTTGGCATTGAAGGAGTGTGGAAGGGAGAGTGCAGATTCTCCATACAGATATTATTTAATTAATCGTAAACATCCCCTTAGAATTTTATCATGAACTTAATAGAAGGACATTCCGTATTGTCTTCTTTGAAAGGAATTTTAAAGGCAAACATCCCCTTTCATTTAGCTGAATGGAAACTAGTAAAGAAAGGAAAATTTGGGAGAATTTTTCTGCCCAGTGCAAATGGAGGCTTCCTTCTTGCATTTCACCCATAAAAAAGTACCTTGTTGAGCATGCCAGGATCACATTGTAGTTTATTACCTAATCTTCATGATCTTACACCATGGCTTAGCATGTCATTCAACCTGAGCTTTTGCATAAATCCTGTTGTCAAAGAGCTGGAAGCAGCTCTTTGGAAGTTTGCAACCTTTGGCTGGCTCTGGGAGTGATGGAAAATGAGCCTTGGGAGGCATGCATGAATTCCTAAAAACAGCAGCTGAGACTTTTCATCACTTTCAGTGGAATTTGTCACATCACTAGAGAGGTGCTGCCATAAGAATGTGGCACACAAATATATGACAGGGGAAGGAAGAACCTGGACTCTCCTTGTCTCGTGCTTTCACTGTCTATTGCATAGTTCTGCAAGGCAATAAGAAGAAATATGTTTGAAAAAAAATTGTGCAAGTTTTCTTTTGAGTTCTGGTAGTATCCATAACTGAAAGGTAATAGCAAACATAAAGAATAACCTGCAGCCCCTTGTAGATAATAACTTTTCCTTAAACTTTAGAGTGATATGATGGTTTCCAGTAGTAATTGTGGAGAAATATGAGAAAAAAATACTTGGGTATTTCTTATAAAATGATGCTATAGACCTTGTTGCCAGCTAGACCATGAATTAAGGAAAGTCCATCTGAGAGGGGGCGAGAAGGAAGCAAGAAATAAACAAAGAAACAAAAAATAAGCATAGGAGTCATCCACTTAATGCCAAACTCAAATTTTGTACATTTGGATAGTATCTTACTGTTTGTTTTGATGTTGATCTATGTTGTGATTTCTGTAGCCATCAGAGGACCTTCGTCCTAGAAGTGATGGGAAGACACTGTGGGTATGTATCAGCAAGATAAACCATTTTTAGTAAAACATTGTTGTGGTGCACACTTCAGATATTGATTGGGAATTTCTTCTTTGCCCTAGGTATCTGGCACTTGTTAGTGCTTTAGCCTGCGGTGCAGACTATGTATTTATCCCTGAATATCCACCTGAGGAAGGATGGGAAGATCATATGTGTGCTAGGCTTTCTGAGGTAATCCTTCTCAGCTTTGGGCTTCCTTAGGAGATTATCAGCTCCCTGGGGAAAACTGAGCACAAACAACCCAAATTTCCAGTCTCTAGAGCCAAGGTTGCCTACCCCTGCTCTAAACAGTAACTGTACCAAAATGGACAACATGACCTGTGAGAGCTGTTCCATTTGGCATTCTTAGATTATCTTTCTTGTGTTTCTTTTCTACAAATGGAGCACTATAATGGAGGGTAGCCCCATGCTGCATGCTGCAGTCCAATTATTTTTAACTAAGAAAATGTGGCCATTCCCTTAATGGCTCTAGGCAGCTTGCAAAACCATATGGTTAAATTAAGTTACTGTTGAAAGCAGGAAGTTGGTTTGCTCAAATAGCATAGATGCACAAAAATGTCACTGGGCTTGTTGACATCTTTCCCCCCAAACTAAGGCATCAAAAATTCATTTTAATGGCAGAATTTATTTCTGAAAACTATGGGCTGTTCTCTTTCAACTTGTTATCTCAGGAGAGTTGTCTGCCTTAATTCTTATGCTCAACTTTATCATGATAGCCTTGTTGAAGGCTAGAAGTCTCAACAATCTTCAGGAATTGTGACTATGAATGGGTTCACTACAGTTCCCAGAATGTCCAGCCTTGGTCTGTGTGGGCCTTGAATTCCAACAAAGTCTAAACTAGGGTAGGGGATGATGGCCCTTTTATGACTTGTGGACTTCAATTCCCAGAATTCCTGACCCAAAATTCCTTATATGCATATTTAGAATATTTGTATCTCATGCAGTAAATAAAAGGTTTTCTAGCTATGTTCAGAATTCAGTCTTCCACTGTTTATTCCAGCTTCTGTAGCTTTACTGATCTGTCTTAAATTTCTTTCATCCTAGAACCGTGCCCGAAAGAAAAGGTTGAATATTATAATTGTGTCAGAAGGAGCAATTGATTCCTTCAACAAGGCTATCACTTCTGAACAAGTTAAGGATGTAAGTATATAGCTGTCCATCATGACATCTGCTGAATGTTGAATCCTGTAATTAAAATGCAGTCTTTGTTAAGTACTGTTACAATCAAGATTGCCTTTGAAAACCATACATACATACATACATACATACATACATACATACATACATACTATAGAAAATTTGCTTTCATGTTATTAGCTTCTGTGTTAAACTAAATAATACATATTGAACAAATATCTACTGTGTAGAATGTTCAGCAATATTGATAAAGCTTGATTCTGCAGATGCTTTAATTTGAGTTCTAGTGCAGGTTCCCCTGTCTGCTATGTGGGAAATGTCACTGTGTCAGTCTGCTCAAAGCAGTACTTGGTAGAGATCTTAATCCCATTTCAATTTCAAGCATGTTTCACATGTGATAGTCAGTTGAAAAGAGTGCCAGCTTTCTAAAAACTGCCCTTGTTTTGTCTGTTTTTTGTTGGAAGCCTGGGGAACACTTTTGGTCCTTAAAGCTTTTTTGTGATCAAGATGTGGGATGAGTCACTCTGAATGAGATGGATGGTTTCTAAATTTATGATATAAAGAAATAAAATAAATGAATAAACTTTGGTTCTACTACTGTGTTGATATAAAAACACAAATCAAGACAGATAATGCCTCAGTTTTTACAGTAGCAAATTGCCACTTGATTCATGGTCATTTGTATTTATCCAGGTAGTGAAATTACCAACTCTTAGAAAATTCAGCCTTTGATGAAATATGGCCATCTGCACAGATTAGATACCCAGTTCTATAACCTTCCTCTTTTCTTTGGCAGAAGTCACTACGCTTTACTTAAAAAAAAAAAAAAAACATTTTAAAAGGCAAGGCTACAGTTGGTTCAAAATATATTTAACAGGAATTGATGTAGGATCCTTTTCTTTCCTTTCTTAATTGGACATTAATGGAAATTCCTTTTACCATACATTCTTTAAAGGTTATGATTGAAATATTGTGTAATTTGCCCTTATTTTATTTTTAATGCAGCATGGTTCAGTTTCAGTTGTTCCATGCTTGACTCCCTCTGTTTTTCCTTTTTTGTCAGCAACATTAAAATCTGCCTGGAAAGTATTTCAATCTTTTTGTTGCTTTAAACACATCATTCTCAATTTGTTTCCTTTTTGTGGTTTGTTAATAAACATCTGATTAAAAGCTCATTACACAAAATTGATCTGATGTTTTACAAACATGACAGCTATCAGCAACTCTTGTCAAAACAAACGTTTTCACTGAATTTGTGGACTGCAGCCATAAGCAAATCAGAACTGCTACAAAAAGGATGTAAACTAGTTTGGACAGCTTATTTATTTATCATTATTTCAGTTTATGTCACCACTTGTTTCTCAAGTAGCGACTTTGAGTCATGAGAGAAATTTAAAAATCAACAAAAAAGCAACAAATAATGTACATATAGAGCAGAGACACCCCCAAAAAACTTTTCAGCTCATTTAACCCTTTACAAAGTTCCAGATTCTTCATCAACCCCCAAATGTTTATAATATGCAAATAATTTAATAAATATTATTTAATTAATAGAATATACGTAACAGCAATGATAGCTTGATTGGTCCCATCAACCCTGATCAACATTGACCATTTTGGAGAACTTTGGAACTTTGATAAGAACAATAATTACAATCCTATCAACAATCCCATGGGCTCCCCTTAGTTCCCTGATTCCCACACATGGGTCAATAGCCATGTGTGTAAGGCTTTTCAGAATGCTAGTACAGTTGGAATAGCTGGATCTTTGGAAGGGAGTGGATTGGGGTTCCAGATTGCTGCAACTGAAAAAGTCCACTTCTGGGGTCCTATCAGAGGGCATTCCCTAACAGAGAAGAGGCCCAGAGATTTAAATTTGATGGTGAAAGAATTAGAATTAGAACTGAATTTGCGAGAGGCATTTTTCAAGGCTTACATTAGATCTTCTACTCAGTGCTCATGTAAGGAAAATATCTGCACACTTGCTGCAGCTCCTAATCCATCTTCTTCTTTGGGTTCACCTTTGGTCTTCTTTTGCAGCTTGTAGTGAAGCGGTTGGGGTTTGACACACGGGTAACCATTCTTGGCCATGTGCAACGAGGAGGCACACCCTCTGCTTTTGATCGGATTTTGGTGAGTGAAGTTAACCAATTTGTTTCTGAGTATCCGAAGAAGAATAGCCTTTCCACCACAACCTAGTTTTAGATGGCATTACTTAATTTTTCTTCCTTGTTCTATCCTTTGAGCCATGGAAGGAATTAATGGAAAAATGTTTGAACTTAGGTCATATGGTTAAATTTCTATTCAGCCATGCAGTCGCTAGACAAAGTTGGAAAGGTCCTCCCTCCCTCCCTCCCTCCCTCCCTCCCAGAGTTGGTGAGTTGTATGAAGCCTTGGGGCATAGAAGTGCTCATTCCCAAAGACTTTTGAAAAAAGAGTGCTCTGGTTTTGAGCTACCACATACTTTTTATACAGGTAGCTCCTTCCTTTCTCCCTCCCCTCTCCCTTCTCCCTTCTCCCTCCTCCTCCTCCTCCTCCTCCTCCCCCTCCCCCTCCCCTTCTTCTTCTTCTTCTTCTTCTTCTTCTTCTTCTTCTTCTTCTTCTTCTTCTTCTTCTTCTTCTTCTTCTTCTTCTTCTTCTTCTTCTTCTTCTTCTTCTTCCTCCTTCCCTCCCTCCTTCCCTTCCTTCCTTCCTTTGTCCTTCTTTCCTTTCTTCCTCCCTTCTTCCTCCTCCATTCTTTCTTCTTCCCTCCCTCCCTCCCTCCCTCCCTCCCCTCCTTCCTTCCTTCCTTCCTTCCTTCCTTCCTTCCTTCCTTCCTTCCTTCCTTCCTTCCTTCCTTCCTTCCTTCCTTCCTTTGTACTTAATAGCAAAATCTCCATTATTATTTATAATTATTAAAAAAATAATAAAAACAGAGGGGAAAAACCATCCCTAAAAACAATGTAGATAAATATTTTAATTTCTACTTCCCTTTAATATATAAAACTGGGGAAATTGTGTTCTTTTGGAGAAATAAAACTATGGTAAGTCTTTCCAATTTCTATATTTAGATAATTATCCTACAAAAGTTAAAGGTGCTCAATTTAAACTGAAGTAAAGGAAATGGGAATAGTAAAAACTCTCTTAGGCAAATTATACTTTCAAATCTATTCAGATTTTTTTAGTCATTACACCAGAATGGTCAGTCTAAAGTGATCCAGAAGTGGTTCATTCACAAAAGAAGTCACAAGGAAAGAGAGGTAGAGGCAGAGCCTAAAGTAGAGGGATTGGTTGCAATTTGGGGTTGCTTAGCTTCCATCTTTATTTGGTTCTAATATGTGTACATAGAGGCCCATACAATGACCTAGAAAATCAGAGTGAATCCCCATAGTTGGGTAAGACTGAGAGCTTCAAGAAATTGGATGAGCTACAAAACAGGGCAATACTTGGAATAGACAGAAGATGCTAGATATCATCCTTGTTCAAATCTAGTTTCTTTAAAAGACATACTTAATGTAAATAAACAAGCACTTAGTCAACTCTAGTATCATAAAGCAAATACTTTGTTCTCTTGAAGGTTTCCGAGCCTTTAAAGACCCACTAGATTCTGTGCTGATAATATTATAATTGATCTCCCTCTCTTTTTAATTTTATAGAACTGATACTTTTTAAGGTGGGTTTCACAGGGGACCATTGGCATGCTTCAAAACCATCTACTACTACAGTGGTGGCGAACCTATGGCACACATGCCAGAGGTGGCACTCGGAGCCCTCTCTGTGGGCACGCAAGTCGTTGCCCCAGCCCTGACTCCTCCCGCAACCCCCTCCTCACCAGCAGCCTGCCTGGAGGAAAGTCTCCTCCAGGTGCGGCCCACGCGGAGCAGTGCAGCCAAGGAAATGGCAGCCGGGCAGCAGGGGCCCTCGTGCCCCATCATGTGCAGATGATGCTATGGGGTTCAGGTGGAGGGCGTGGCCGCCATGGCGCTGCAAAGCCACCTGGGAGATCTGTGGTGAGTGGCCCTGTGGGGGGAGGCGGAGCGAGGGGGCAGGGCGGTTTTGGGGCACTTGGTCTCTAAAAGGTTCGCCATCACTGTACTACTAGGTGTTCTAATGCCCGTAAAAGAACCAACCATGTTTGCTTTTTTAACAGGCCAGCCGTATGGGAGTAGAGGCTGTCCTTGCTCTTCTGGAAGCCACCCCTGAAACACCTGCTTGTGTGGTGACCTTATCCGGGAACCAGGCTGTCCGTCTGCCTTTAATGGAGTGTGTTCAAATGGTGAGTTTTCAAATGCAGTGAGTGGCTGCATTCATTTGCTAGTATGATCTAGCAATCAATAGTCTATTGTCAGCTGGAACACTTGCAGTGACATAAGAAAAAATGCTTATCAGCACTGTGGACAATCAATTCCAGTCAGTCTTACAGTAGGAATAATTGGGTCAAATGGCTGCTGGGAGTTTAATAGCAAACTGGGGTGTTGGATTGTGATAACCCAGAGGACTTTGATAAAGGAATTTGTTTATCTTAGGCCTTGTCCTTCCTGTTTGTTTTGGCATACCATAGTATGTGTACACTCTCATGAGCACGTATTACATCATGGGAATATAGAATGGCTGAAATCCTTCTTGGTGCTCCAAGCTTCCACAGTAAAACTACACAGAAGCACTCCTTAGGATGAAATATATTAATACATACTTTCAGAGAATCTGCCTTTCTTGTTTGTTTTTCTACTTAAATATCAATCCCAATTTACAAAAATATTGCGCCATGGCTGTTTGTCAAAATAATTCACAAAAGAATGAGTCAAATTAACAGCTACATGTGTAAGACCATCTAGGTTGCTAATAAGACAACACTTTTATTACAGGTAGTCCTCAACTTATAACCATTTGTTTGGTGACCATTCAAACTTACAATGACATTGGAAAACTGACTTTTCACATTTTTTTTCACATTTACAACTGTTACATCAGCCCATGGTCATATGATAAAGATCTGGATGCTTGGTAACTGGTTCTTATTTATGATGGTTGCAGTGTCCTGGGGACGTGTGATCACTTTTTGTGACCTTCTGATAAGTAAAGTCAGTGGGAAAACCAGATTCACTTAACAATTGTGATACTAACTTAATGACTTCAGAGATTCACTTAACAACTGTGGCAGGAAAAGCCACTTAACAAACACCTCACTTAGCAACTGAAATTTTGGCCTCCGTTGTGGTAATATGTCTATAATATTAGGTATAGCCTTGAATAGGACTGATTATTATAAGGGGTTTTTGCTCTGGGATAAATGTATATAAAATTTCATTCTAATTCCATCAAAATCATTAAAAATTCAATTACATAATCCCATTTGTGGAACTGCAATGTTAGCCCATCCACTTTCTACTCTCGGAGCTTGCTTTGAGAGACATTATTCTTGCCTTACATATGATTTGTTTTGTTTTCCCTAATTCCAAAGACTCAAGATGTTCAGAAAGCTATGGATGAAAGAAGATTCAAAGATGCAGTAGAACTCCGCGGAAGGTGCAACATTATTATTTTTTCATCTTCTGGAAGAAATTGTTGGGTTGGTTTCCATTGAACAGCGATGGTTAATTGTAGATAAGATACTTTTGAGAGCTGAAGCAGGCGCAGCCAAGCAAGGCGCCACCATCTTGGGAAGATAATACTAATTATAATTATATCAAAAGCTTCTGCTTGTAGGTAATCATGGGAAAAATAGTTTATCTTCCTAATAATTTCTCAGTTCTATCCATGTGGGGCAAAATTCTACTCAACTGAGGTAAAACCTTAGGTCTTGAATTGCGCCTAAACGAGGAGATAATGGAGAAACCATGATTTTATGAGCCATGGTGGCATAGTGGTTAGAATGCAATAATGCAGGATAATTCTGCTGACTACCAGCAGTTTGGCAGTTCAGTTCTCACTGGCTCAAGGTTGACTCAGTCTTCCATCCTTCCGAGGTCAGTAAAATGAAGACCCAGACTGTTGGGGGCAATATGTTGACTCTGTAAACCACTTAGAGAGGGCTGTCAAAGCACTATGAAGTGGTTTATAAGTCTAAGTGCTATGCTATTGCTTTTGAAATGCCACTAGTTAAAGCAGTGGAAATTGCTTTGGGGAAAAAAAGAAAGAAGTATATTCTGAAGCATAAGTATACAGTATTAGTGAATCTGGATTTTTTCCCAAATGTGTATGTGTTGGTAAGACTTAAAGGAGTCTGAAATGTCTCCAGATTGGTACCATGAAGCTCACATACACTAAGGATATCTAGAGGTTTTTGGTTTTTTTTAAAGTATGGGATGTGAAATTGCTATTGCCAGGTTTCAAAATGTTATAATTCTTGCTGTCAAT
The DNA here is from genome assembly GCF_001527695.2 of Protobothrops mucrosquamatus. Lineage (NCBI taxonomy): Eukaryota > Metazoa > Chordata > Lepidosauria > Squamata > Viperidae > Protobothrops > Protobothrops mucrosquamatus. The sequence continues at coordinate 804,729 of NW_015386438.1, forward strand.
GGCTCTGTGCCATGGGGGCAGGTTACTGTTCTAAAAATCTATACAAGATAAAAAGTTCTCTCTATCCCCACCTCCCAGTTTTATTGCAAAGGGATACTTTTTCTTATAGTTTTTTTTTTTGAATAAAAAATAGCTGGCTACAAGATGAGACAGGCAAAATTTCACAAGAGTTATGTGTTTTGCAACATAAGATTTGGGACATTTCATTTACTTTGTATTAACCTATTACAACATGTGAATATAAATATTATTTTTTAAAAAAAAAGTCATGGGAAATTACATGATGGCATTTATCACCTGCAGAAATAGCAGTCTTCTGGAAGAGGGACATCATTTTGAGGCTCAGTCCATTTGTAGAATATTAGGCTGAGGAAGGATGGCAAAAATATAAAAAAATAAAACAGACTAATTATTATATTTGCTCATTGTTTGTTTAACTATCTACTTATTTACTTAGCAGATCTATATCAAGGAACTCTTTTATTTTGTCATAACAATGTAGTGCCACTATGTTTTCCAGTAATGTTATGAAAAGAATGGGAATTGTTTTTATAGGAGTTTTACCAACAACTTGAATACCTACAAGCTCCTGTCTAACAAAAAGCCAGAAGACGAACTACCTAAGGTACACTTCATAAAGTCCTTGCGTTTTTTGTGTTATTTCTCATTTTCGTTTGCTTGCTAATCATTTTCAATTATGTCAGAAAAGGAAACAGATTAAGAGTTTGGAAAAATTACAGCAAAACATTGTTTTGATAGACTAGTTTTAGGTTTGGGGTATACCTTTCCATATTTAAGAAAGTCCACTGAATCAAAATTTGAGTATTGCTGAAACTGACTTAACTTGCTAATTTTTTTATCTGGTTGTGTCTGGAGCTTTTAAAACATGTATTTAGAGATCACCTTATTTTTTGGAACTTCGTAGATTTGTATCATAGCTAATTAATACTTTACATTTAAAAATATATCTTTGAGGATTAAGAATATTAAGAAGGCAGGGATATACATAAAAATTAGATTTCCGTGATACAGTTGTCTGACTGATGGATCAGATGAATTAATTTTGTATATGAACATAGGGACTTCATTGGGTATTTGAACTTTGACATCCATGGTCTGCCACAGATAAGAAATAAGTTTAGCACAGTTTAGAACAGAGGTAGATAATCTTGGCTCTTTTATGACTCATGGACTTCAGTTCCCAGAATTCCTGAGCCAGCCATGCTTTTGATATTTATTTATTTCATTTTAAGAAAATGTATTTCTTCTTTTGTATGTGTGTATTAGCTAGATTAAAATCAACACTGGCATTCAAATCAATTGTGTTACATTGCATGTTTTCCTGGTTTTCTAAAATAAAGTTTAGGTAGTTAGAGCCTTCTTCAAACAGAAATTAATGTAGTGGTAATGGGATTATTATATCAACTCTAATTTTCAAAAAAACACGGGTTCTAAAATTGGGAGGCTGCTTTTAATTGCTTACATCAGGAATTGTTTAAAATGTCTGAATTCATTTTTTTATTCTAAAGTCATCCTGATGTGCCTTATGTGTTCTTTTGTATTCCAAACCACCTTGTCACTTCTTCTGCAGAGCAATTTTACTGTCGCTATCCTAAATGTGGGTGCTCCAGCGGCTGGGATGAATGCTGCTGTCCGTTCTGCAGTGAGACTTGGAATCACTGAAGGACACAAAATGTTAGCTGTTACTGATGGCTTTGAAGGCTTTTCTAGAGGGCAGGTCAGTATTTCCTAAGTTTGTCTGTTGTCACAATTTTATGGAAATAGTCTCAACAGGAAGAGCAGCCTTGCCTTGCCTAGGTTCAGGTGCTACATTAGAACTTGGATGGTAAACCCCCTTCCTCAGGCTATCCCAGGGTTGAAAGATAGATGAAAACTCATAGGAACATAAACAGTGTCTTCTGGATTGGACCCCCCTGGCCCATCGAGGCCAGCGACCGACCAACTGTCTAAAGAACCCTACTAGTCTCCTAGCAGAAGACCTCTAGAGCAGTGTTTCTCAACCTTGACAATTTTAAGGCATGTGGACTTCAACTCCCAGAATTCCACAGCTGGCTGTGGAATTCTGGGAGTTGAAGTCCACATGCCTTAAATTTGTCAAGGTTGAGAAACACTGCTCTAGAGAGAGTCATGCTGCCATCAAGGTTAATAGCGACTGATCTCCATGAGCTGCATGAATTGGTCTAGCCATGTTTTGGAGAAGGTAGCAATGACATTTCCATATTGTTGCCAGGAAAACCGGATGGCTATATCTACATAGCCATAAGGATTTGAGCAGTCAAGGAAGCCTTCATTTTACCTTTTAGGTAGAAATCATAAGAGTTATCATTATAATCCTACCAAAATCCTGGCCAAAGAGAGAAGCAGCCTGGAATTAAGGAGAAACTTCCTAACAGTGAGGACAATTAACCAGTGGAACAGCTTGCCTTCAGAAATCATGGGTGATCCATCATTGGAGGTTTTTAAGAAGAGACTAAAACAGTCACTTGTCTGAAATAGTATAGGTTCTCCTGCTTGAGCAGGGGGTTGGACTAGAATATCTTCAAGGTCCTATTCTATTCTGTTCTGTTCTGTTCTGTTCCACTCCACTCCATTCTATTCTATTCTATTCTATTCTATTCTATTCTATTCTATTCTATTCTATTCTATTCTATAATAACTAATGTCCCTCTGCAGAAGAGCGAGAAATAGCAGTATTCTTAATTGGACATAACTGATACCTTAAGAGAACGTAACAATACTTTCTGGAGATTGATATTTTATGGCCTTTATTACCTTTTCCCCTCCATATGTTCTGGGTTTTAACATACATGGGTTGGAAAACTGCGGTCCATTGCATCATGGAAAACCTCAAGTTGGGAAAGGCTGCAACATAAGAACAATGAGGTTGGAAGATACTGTAAAGGGATTTAGCCATTTTCATTTAGTTTTTATATAATTCTATCCTAATTTTATGTTTTCCCTTATTTCTGAAGAAGCATTTGCTTCCCGAGTGCTTCGTGAGAAATCTTTATAATCAGATTCTGTATATTGTTCAGCTGCCGCGTGATCTTGATTTTACAAGAACAGTGAAGCGTGATTGCATTACGTGGAGATAAGAATTCCAGCTGAGTAGCAACAGACAAAGGCCAGTTGTATCACAGGATCTGTTGTCAAGTTGGGTTTTAGTATTTTCCTTTGAGAAGGTGTTTATGACATGAAATGCAGAGGGCGGATTCTGTCCTAAGACATCTGCTCCAACAGATTTACAAAGCCTTAAAATAACTTCAGTTTAAAAGAAAGCCGAATGCCAACCCAGACAGTTAACTATTATAGTGGTTTAGTTGTTTCATTGTAACTTTTCTCCATCCCTTTATTACATTGTGACAATTACGAGAACTGCAGGATTTAATCTCAAAGTCCTTGAGATTTCTGGCCCAATCTTATTTTGGGCACAAATGGTGATTGATGTTCAGGAAACTTAAAAGATTCTAGTTTTTTAATTCCAGCTAATCTGAAAAGCATTCCTGTTGGCATGTTTTGTTCTTAACCAAACTACTTCAAGTTACCTGAAAAAGTGGCAGAGTCCCTCACCAGACTGTCCAATTTGTCTCAATTTTGCTCTGTTTTTCAGGGTAAAGGCATATAAGCTTTTGTGCAATTGATCTGGACTTCTTAGCTTTTCCGCTTGCTCCAATTTAATTAAAAGTTACTGTTTGGTTTAGAATCCCATAAACTAAGCAGCTTTATAACCCTTCCCCCCCCCCTTGTGCTTTGCTTAAGCTGTCACTGAGTTAAGGATTTTTTAGATTTGATGTTTGGCCAGAGGAGTTTAGTATGTACTGGAAATTGTATATATACTTGTACAATGAACAAATTAAGAGTTGCATTTGAGGCAAACCATGGTAAATGCATCATGATGGATTTACATCGCACTTCATGACATCTTTGGCTCAAATGACATAGCTTCTATGCTTAAGTTTGATTTTTGTAGAAACACTTATATCTTAAGTTATGTCAGTAATATAAACATCATTTAATCAATCCATCTTTTTGTGGTTCTGACTTACAGATTAAAGAAATCAAGTGGGGAGATGTTGGAGGTTGGACTGGCCAAGGAGGGTCAATACTTGGCACCAAACGGTAATTCAACTAGCTGTATATACTAGCTGTGGCTCAGTCTGGTAAAAGCGTGTGTTGCTTTTATGTCCAACTGATGGTGCTGTTTTTTTAAAAAATCATGTTTTTACCTGTCACAGGTGTGACATCTATATAATGTAGGTATATAAAAACAGGCACGTATTCGAATGCAACGTTGTATCAAAATTTCAAAGCAATCAGTGAAGAACTTTCAGAGATTTAAAATTTTGAACAAATGAACATTTACATTTTTATTTATATAGATTATCTATCTAGAAATCATATAGAGGCAATAGTGCACCTACCCTGAAATTACCATACAGTTGTACAGAACAGATTTAATCACTAGCTGATTAAAGGGAAATGTAAGTGTAAATCTGGCCCTTCCTTCCTTCCTTCCTTCCTTCTTCCCTCCCTCCCTCCCTCCCTCCCTCTCTCCCTTCCTTCCTTTCTGTAGCTGCCCATCTCAATTCATGAGTGGGTGTATATTTAAAAAAAATATACTACAGTTAAAACAAAAACATTTTAGAATAATTTTAAAACCAGTTATATCCTTTGCAATGTATATCTGTGCCCCAGGTGAGCACAATTAAATGAGATGAGAAATTAAATGTATATTTAATTTTACTGCACATACAATCCTGATTGTGTTATTTTAAAAATGTATTTTAGTACACTCCCTGGAAAGTATTTGGAGAAGATTGCAGAACACATGCGTGCTCATAACATCAATGCCCTCCTTGTCATTGGTGGCTTTGAGGTATATAATTTTGTTTCCCCCCATCTTCTAAATCCTTGCTGGTAATTTGGCATTGTTCATAGTTTAAACTAATGTACAGTATATAAATGTAGCTAATAAGAGAGAATAAGATTTACTTTTTCTCTACTATTATATTATATATTCTGCAAGTGAACTTGAAGAAATATTTAGTATTTATCCTAAAAGTTTTTAAGTTGTTTGCGTTTGCTTGGTTTTTTTTTTGTTAAATATTGTAACATATATCATTCTTTATATATTGCTGAGGTTTTCCTGGTGACTCTCTAATGTAGATGGATGGTAAATATTAAGAGATGGGAAAAAGATTGAAAAAGGCATCCCTTCTCATGGTGCAGGCACACTGTTTTCCTTTTTACAAGGAACGTCTGCCTGAAGTCAAACCAAGTTTTGAAAAAGTGCCAAAAGACTGATTAACAGAGATAAAAGGCAGGATAACTTATACTCATGAGCTGTGATCCCTCTTTCAAATCATCTCTGATTCCCTGAAAGAGATCCAATACTGTACCATCTGTCACCAGCATCTGTGTGTGTCTATAGAGAGACAGCCTGGCTGTAAATCCCCACCTGCATTGCATTATCTGTTGCTGCAATCTAAGTTTTGTTTTTCTTCCGTTTAATTTTACATAATTGCTGGATGTGACCATCAGGCATACCTGGGACTCTTGGAGCTTTCTTCAGCCCGGGAGAAATATGAAGCGTTCTGTATCCCCATGGTTATGGTTCCTGCAACCGTATCCAACAATGTACCTGGTTCTGATTTCAGCATTGGTGCAGATACTGCTCTGAACACTATCACTAATGTAAGTTTCTCCCTTCCTTCCTTCCTTCCTTCCTTCCTTCCTTCCTTCCTTCCTTCCTTCCTTCCTTCCTTCCTTCCTTCCTTCCTTCCTTCCTTCCTTCCTTCCTTCCTTCCTTCCTTCCTTCCTTCCTTCCTTCCTTCCTTCCTTCCTTCCTTCCTTCCTCCTTTGTGGTTTACTAATATAACCATCTCTGCATGCTGTTCAACAGAGCTAACACTGGAGTTTCTTTTGGACCAGAACTCTTAAGAAACAAGATTGCACCATATAACCAGACGTATACTTAAAATCACATGCACGCAACTCATATCCATACAGACATACACAGGCATGTACACACCTATGCACACACACAGGCAGTTTGACCAGATTCAGAAAATGTGAAAAATAATATTTTATTTATTTGTTCATAAGAAATGCACACCCCGTGTTTGATCCAATATATGATTTCACTAAAGCTACTTCTGTTATTAAAACAATATAAAAATACAGATACAGTTTGTTTAAAAAAAAGACAAACAACCTGCAGAAACACAATTTTTCAGTGGTTATTCAAGCATTTTTTTTTCAGCAGTGTGGAATTGGTTTCCCTTTGCCGTTTTCTGATATACTTTTTTCATGTTCCAAGCCTAATCTCTATCCCTGAAATGTCCTTGTGGTCTCCCATTCATATTAATTCCAATATAACTCTTAATTAATTTTTTGGATTGAGCAAAGGCTAGCTAGGTGCTGCCACCTGCTGAAATCTTAAAAAAATGGAAGATGATTCGGTATCTAAAAGTGAATGATCACCATGTCATGTAAAATAGTTTTAGTGTAGGAAAATCTCTTGTTTGTTCTGTATGAAGATAGAAAAAAAATCTGGTTTGCTTTCCTTAAGTTTCCAATGCAACTTTGAAGATTGTTGCATCCTAAACACACCTATAAACTTAATAAAATGAGTTTTTAACATTTTTGTCTCACAGGCTTGTAAAACATAAATCAGAATATTGATGAAAGACAAGCCCATAACAAGAAATTCCTCCATGTTTTATAACCAATTGTTTATAATTGACTGGTACTGCACAAGCAGGCGGTGCATGGAATGGGAAAAATGTTTTGTTTCAAACCAGAAACAAGCCATCAAATTCCAAAGGTTGTGACAAACTGTTTCACTTCACAGTTGGGAAGAACTGAGAGCCAGAATGCTTAATGATGATGATGATGATGATGATGATGATAGAAGTGACCTTGGAGGTCATCTAGTCCAACCCCCTGCTCAGGCAGGAAACCCTACACCATTTCGGACAAATGGCTGTCCAGTCTCTTCTTAAAAACCTCCAGTGTTGGAGCATTCACCGCTTCTGGAGGCAGGTTGTTCCATTGGTTAATTGTTCTAATTGTCAGGAAGTTTCTCCTTAGTTCTAGGTTGCTTCTCTCCTTGATTAGTTTCCATCCGTTGCTTCTTGTCCTGCCTTCAGGCGCTTTGGAAAATAGCTTGACTCCCTCTTCTTTGTGGGAGCCCCTGAGATATTGGAACACTGCTACCATGTCCCCCCTCGTCCTTCTCTTCGTTAAACTAGACATACCCAATTCCAGCAGCCTTTCCCTATATGTTTGGTTGTTTAAGGTTTGGGAGAAACAAATCTCAATGGAGTGAGTAGGTTAGTGCTGGTGAACTTCACTGCCTCTTCCATCACTATGTCTCCCGATGAAACGTATCCTGCCATTTCCCATCTTCTCAACTCTTTATTTCTCTGTATCTTCTTGGCCATTGAGGCAGATCCCATCATCCTGCCCAGACCTCCAGTTTTCCAGTGCCACACTTTCCTCCCCTTAGCTGCTACTTTTTATTTATTTATTTATAATTTGTTATAAGCAACTTAAGGTGGCAAGCTTATCTAATATTTCTTCCTCCTGTTTTCCCTTTAATAACTCCATGAGATGAGTTGGGCTGAGAGAGAGGCTAGCTGAAAGTCACCTGGCCAGCTGTCATGTCTAAGGCAGAACTCACAATTTCCTGGGGATTGGCACAAAATCGCTTAGCTGGGCTTTCAGGTCTAGGGTGAAACTAGAACTCATGTCCAAGGTCACCAAATTCGCTTTCCTGACTAAGGTGCAACTAAAACTCACAATCTCCCAGTTTCTAGCCTTGTGCCTTTACCACTAGACCAAATTGGCTGTTTAATGTCTTCTTTTTTCTCTCCCCTGGGCTCTCCTTCTGGGATCAGACCAGACACGTTTGTTCACATCTGTTTTTCTGTCTGGCCGCAGATCTCCTGAAGCCAGCTGTTATGCACTAAGCAATTCTTTGCATGGAATATTTTGGGCATGATTTAGCACAGACCTTTGGAGACAAATGTTCTAGAAGACAGTAATTCCATTTGGCATTTAAGCCTCAGCTCACAGATTCTGTTGATTCTTCTCTTTTTAGAGACAGTGCATTTTACGTGACGTGCAATTTTTTTGTTTTTTTTTTAAGAATCTCATGATGGTTGAAAGATTGGTTGTGATTTAAGCTTTTTTAGGCTGTAGCTGGCAAGGACAAACAAAAACTCTGAAAAATATTTTTCATTGTCTGAAGCAAAACACCTAACAGCAGTTTAAATAATCTCTTGACAATGTATTTACAGGGAGAGGAGTAAAATTTTTTAAGATGGGTCAAAAAATGAAGATGGTGGCCATAACCACACAATTAAAGCCAAGCCTTTTTTTAGGGGAGGGGCTTAAAGTATTACTTTGGCTGCCATTTTGATTTTTTTTTAACCTACCCCTGTTAATTATAGTAAAGACTGTGGGAAGCTTGATTCTAGTTCTAATACAAAAGATTCTCCACTGCCATTTTCATAGAAAACAAAAAAATGAGTATTTTCTGCATGCTTCTTACTGTCTCTTTTACCAATTTTCTTGTCTGTCTTAACTGATCCTAATTACACTTGTGGATTTTCCTTTAATTCTACTGACTAGGTGGTAGTTCTCGGTTCTCTTCTACCAAAATAATTGCTCCATATTAAAATCACAAATCACATTCTGTGCTACTAAGGAAGCATCATTACTGATTTTGTTTCTTTGTTTGTTTTGCTTGTTGATTGAATTTGTTATCCCAGCAATATCTAAGCGATCTTTTTGAAAGACACTCATATTGATCTTCTGTTATTATTTGCAACCACGGAGGCGTGGGGTTCAGATTTGAATTTATGCTTTAATTGCATCACATGTGAATTTGTATATTTTGTGTAATGAAGAATCTCAGCCCTGCAAAATGAAGAGCTGATGTGGAGAAGAAATAAGAAAAACATAGGAATGACTTTGTCCCCAAATTCTACTGCAATATTTCCAGGTTTAATATTATTGTTATTTTATTTTGCTCTGTTTATATATATATATCTCAACAAACCTATGAGGTTGTTTGGACTGAGAGAGAATGAGTGACACAAAATCATTCACCCAGCTTTCTTATTCAAGCCATTTTAAAGTTTTCCAAAGGGTGCACAGTATGTTGTTTTTCTAAATTGAGAAAAATCCATAGTATTTCAGTAAATTGCTGTAAAATATTATATATAGAGTTCTGATCATTGGTAATCAAAAATAATAATGTAGGGCTTCTATGTATTTATTTTTATCCTACCTTTATTGTTTTTATAAATAATTTAAGGCAGCAAATGTACTTAATACTCTTTACTTCTATTTTCCCACAATAACAACTGTGTGAGGGGTTTGGGCTGAGAGAGTGAGTGACTGGCTCAAAGTCATCCAGATGGCTTTTTTGTCTAAGGTGGGACTAGAACTCACAAAATCTCCTAGTGATTGGTCCTAAAAACTCCAGCAGGCTTTAAGGCAGGGGTGTCAAACTCGCAATGTCACGTGATGGTTTGCAACATATCACAACTTTTTTTCCATTGCCGGAATGGGGTGGGCGCAGTTTCGCCATGATGCATCCGGCCCATGGGCCAGCAGTTTGATACCCCTTCTTTAAGGTGTAAGTCAGGACTAGAATTCACAATCTCCTGGTTTAGCCTGGGGCCCTAACTACTAGGCCAAACTGAGTATATGAGACTGTATAAACTTAGGTCTCAGAGGAATTTTATGGACAGATTAGTTCTTTGATCACTTTTCTATAATTTTCTATTAGTATTAGGTGCTTATTTATCTTAACATGAAACCATTTGCTTCTGTTGTGTCTCCCAACCTCAACAGTCAATCATCAACAACTTTTATGAATTTTATAAACAGTCCAAACCAATAGTCGTTAACATTTTAGGAAGTAAATCCCATACATTTAGCATGAAAACTTTTTAATATCTTCAATCTTCTGTACCTATCCCAATAGTTTACCCTAATTCTAAACTATGATAGGAAAATATGTTTCCCCCCCACAGCCTCCAAAGTGAGACAATTTTTAAAATTTCTTCTCCATTTTGGTAAGCTTCATCAAGTATTTCTGAAGAAGAATTTTGTCAAAAGATTTTGGAAATCCAAGCATGTATTGGATCAAATCTATATTCTTTGCGGTTCCCCCAATATTGGTGAAAATGAATGGGAATATAAATAATTTCCCATAAAATTCCAGCAATGGAATTTGTAGATTCCCCCCCCCCCCTTGCTGTATTGTCAAGTTCTGTTTAATGGTCATGTTGTGCTCTACGGATTGTATCTAGTATAATTTGTAGTAGATTATCCAGTTAGATTTCTCTTTTTTTGTGGGTTAAAATAGCACCTGATTATCTTGAGAAGATAGCAGATTCCTTTCTGACTACCTTTTAACTATCTCCTGCTAATAGCTTGCAAGTATGTGAACAGGATAAGTTCTATACTTCTAGGAAATAAGGTTGTTTGCATGTGTGTTTGTGTTTATGTGTTGAAGATTAAGGGCTAGGGCTACCATATATGGTACTAATAAAAAATAATACTTGTAGCTCAGGATTGAAATGAGGGACCCTGGGTGCTCTCTGAGCTTGGTTGCTTACTTGTAGACTTTCATTATCCAAACTAGATAACACCATCAATGTTAATGATACCATATAAGGACTGGAAAATGTCAGATGATCATTAGACAGCCACAAAGGGATACAGATAATGCAGCCAAGATAACACAGCCTGAAAATACCCCTGTGTGTCCTTTAAAGGGATTGTAAGGCTGTCACACTCACTGTAAGAGATGACTCAGAAAGCGACAATGGGTATTCTGAACACTGCTACTTAAGGAAGAACTTGTGTTAATATGTGACAAAAGGGCTGCCGCAAATAGGTGTATAAGCTACATAAAAGTGTCATGATATGGGGTTTCCAATGAACTTTTAAAAATTCTCCCTTCTGAAGACTAGCCATGCGTGCTTGTTTATATCAGATTCTACTTTTTCTGAAACAAAAACTGGGTAAGTCTTTGCTTAAAACGGTAATTAAGACCAGGAACTCTGTTGCTAAGAGATATGGTCATATGATGTGATGTCATGTGACTACCTTGACTTATGATGGCAGTTCCTGCCGTCCCAGTTGCCCTTTGTCTTTGCTTATTGGAAGTCAGCAGTGAGGGTTGCAAATTGTGATCCTGTGACCTCAGGATGGTACCGCATCTTAATTGTGAACCAATCGCAATCACATAACCATGGGGATGCTGCGGTGGCTGCAGCTGGGAGGACTCATCATAAGTCCCCCTTGTTCATCACCATCCTAATTTTAAATAGTAGATGAACCCGTGGACTTTGAGTGAGGACTACCTGTATATCAAGGCAGAGAAACCTACATATTGTGCAATCTAAAACTATCAGCCCCACTAACATTGTCCCGTGTCCATAATCAGGCATTTCCCAGAAATCCAGCCTAACAAACATGAGCTGCACTGAATTATCTTCTTCTTTTGCCTGGGGTGGCTAAATATTTTTTTTTTCACAAAACACCTTAGATTTCAATAGTGACCCTGCATGTTGAACACTTGCCTATGGGTGGAAAAATAATACATTTAGGAAGGTGGCTATGTCACTCCTTTCTCTTTAGGCTTTCTGCATGCAGATGGTTTTCAGGGTGGCAGACATAAAAAAACTGAGCTCTTTCCTTCAACCTGCCCAGAAGCTGAGGACCCTTGCTTATAGCTGCCATGACTGATGAATGATAAGTCACTGGCTCTCTGCAAGAAGCTAAAAATATCAACTAACATTTCTATGTACAGGGGAACAGAAAACCTTTTTATTTTTTTCAGAGTAAAGGGTTTTGAGTGGAGTGGAAGAAATAAAACAGTAGCCCACACAACCTTGAAAAACAACATTTTAATTTGGCAATACCTTTTTATTAAGAACAGCCAAAACAGATAGCCTTAGCTGTTGCTATTATTCCAGTGTTTCTCAACCTTGACAATTTTAAGGCATGTGGACTTCAACTCCACATGCCTTAAAATTGTCAAGGTTGAGAAACACTGTATTATTCAGTTGTAACTATTATTTGGGAAGGATAAAATGGTTGCTCCCTGCAGCCCCAGGAGTGATGTAGAAATAAAAAAGATTACAGTCTTCCTATCAAAAAAAGACTGAAAGCATTTGCTGCACAAAATTAGCAGATCATCCCTTCATCATCGCAGTGGGAATGTGAATTTCCTTAATTTAAAATTTACATTAACCCTTCAGGTTCAGATTGAAACGCAGTGAAAGCCCTGTGGGTATGGAAGACACGTATTCAACTTTAACATAAATGCAAAGAATAAACATGAGCGATGGATGTATTGTGCAAAATACTGCTATTCTTTTGCTTTCAAGCACCTTTTATTGACTTTGATAAGAGAAGCTAGCCTCTCATTGCCTGACCAAAAGTGAAAGGAGAACCTTCTGATAAATGCTTATCTTTGACATGGTTCTCCCTCCTCCCAAGCTCAAAATGAAATGATGGATCTCTTTCTGTCCTCTTTTTGGCCTTGTAAATGGTGCCAAAGTAGTGTGGGATAAGATCGGTGGTGACCATGAATGATTGGCTAGTTCAACAGGCATCTGGCTTCAGGCATCATCTTTGGGTTATTGGTCTAATCCAGTGGTGGCGAATCTATGGCACGCATGCCAGAGATGGCACTCAGAGCCCTCTCTGTGGGCACTTCTCTGAACTGCTGGTGGCGGGCTGCAGAGCCCCAGAGTTCACTGGTCGAGGGGCCGGCAGGCTGTGGCTTCTGACGGACACCGTCGGCCCCCATGCACTCGCTGGCCTCTGTGCGCGGGGGCCGATGGTGTCAGGCAGCAGCTGCTCCAGCCCCTGCCTTGCCTTGCCCTGAGATAATGGCACCCCCCACCCTGCTTCGCCTCACCCCACAGGACAACCCTCCTACCCACCTGCCAGAGACCCCCTGGATCTCCCCCAACCCTGCCCGGCCCCCACAGGTGTCCCTCCCCACGAGCAACATCGAGGTGACCACACCCACCTTGGCCACGCCCACCTGGCACCCAGCAATAAATAAGTGGGTTTTGGGTTGCAGTTTGGGCACTCGGTCTCTAAAAGGTTCGTCATCACTGGTCTAATCCTAATCCCGTTTAAGAGAAAAGCAAAGTATAAATCAGTGAAGCCAATTGTCGACTTCTTCCCGATGTTTAGAACGCAAAAGTGCACTTTAATCACCAGGGGCCTGTCCTCTGTACCTTAATCTCTCTCTTGCTTGTATCAATTTTCTACTAACTCCTGCTGATCTTCTTCTGCACCAATGCAAATCCAACATTCCGTATTTGAGTTGCTGTAAGGACAATAAAGTCCACCAGTCACATTCCTTAAATCAGTAGCTCTGTGGGATTTGCAGCCCTGGCTGGTCAAACTTTTCATTGCCACACACAAGCAGTCACCAGTAGAACACTTAATAAGTATCCAGATCTGGCCATAGTATGTTGCTTATCATTCCTTGTCCCACTGCTTCAGGCCTTTGAGAGCTGCTTGATGCTAGCTGAAGCCCGGGCCCGCTATGAGGAATTTTGCATCCCAATTTGTGTCTTGCCTGCAACTATTAGCAATAACGTCCCAGGCACTGACTTAAGTATTGGTGCTGACACTTCCTTGAATGCCATTGTTGAGGTAAGAGAGCAAATATTTTGGCACAGATCTAGGAGAACAAGCCTGAATGCTTATACAGAGGGGACATATATTCAGAAGCATTTTATGCTTCATGGTATGGAGGTAAAATCCTAAGATTCCCCCAGGTTGGCTTTTCCATGCAAATTAGCCTGCAGAATCCATTGTTGTTGTGCTACGTCAATAGGTAGAGCTTAGAACAATATTTCTCAAACTTGGCAGCTTTAAGATGTGTGGATTTCAATCCTAGAAGATGTTTTAAAATCTATAGATTTCAACCTCCAGAACATGTTTTAAGATATGGACTTCAATTGCCAGAAAACGTACTAGGTGTTGAGTTGCTGGCTAGGAAATTCTGGGAATTAAAGTCCACACAACTTAACATTGCCCAGTTTGAGAAAGACTAGTGTAGAAGATGTATGAAACCTGAAGCAGACAAAATGTTCGATCCTGCTGGAACCATATAATTTTAGTTCTCCATTGTCAGGCAGAGGCTTAAAAATATGGCTTTGGAATGAAAAATGCCAGCATAAGTATATTCACAGAAGATCCCTCCCTGATCTGTTGGAGCTTCATTTGTTTCTACAAGGGCAAGAATTCCGACCAGTTCTTTATTTAGTTAGTCTCTCAGAATGGACAGATTGGACAACCATTTGTCTGGAATGGTGTAGGGCAGTGGTGGTGAACCTATGGCACGCGTGCCAGAGGCAGCACTCGGAGCCCTCTCTGTGGGCACACATGCCATGCCCCGGAGATGGCAACCGTCCTCTTCAACCAGCTGCCCGCTAACTCGCCAAGGTCCCCTGTGGCCAGATGCATCCCAGCACCCATGCGCTCGCTGGCCTCTGTGTGCGGGGCTGATGGTGTCAGGCAGCAGCCGCCCCGGCTCCTGCCTCGCCTTGCCCTGCAACAATGGCACCCCTGCCCTGCCTCGCCTCATCTTGCCTCGCCTCACCCCATAAGACGAGCCTCCTGCCCACCACCCCACCCACCAGAGACCCTCTGGATCTCCCCCAACCCTGCCTGGCCCCCAGGCATCTCTCCCCAGGAGCAACATCGAGCTGAACACGCCCATCCTGGTCACACCCACCCATGTGCCATGACCACTGTAGCCACGCTCATCCAGTGGGTCACACCCACCCAGCGGGCCATGCCCAACCAGCACCCGGCGATATATAAGTGAATTTTGGGTTGCAGTTTGGGCACTCGGTCTCTAAAAAGTTCGCCATCACTGCTTTAGGGTCTCCTACTTGATCAGTGGGTTGGAGTAGAAGACCTCCAAGGTCCCTTCCAATTCTGTTATTCAGGTTATGAAGAATAGGTATGAACTTGACAAGTGGTTGACGTAGATCTAGTTGAATTGAATCTGCAGCTTGATAGATGCTAAGCTAGATTCTAAATACATCAACTAGGTGCCTGGCTGACTTCCTTGGGCAGCTTTTTCTCCCAGCATACTGTAGAACAAGGGAAGGAAACAGACCTTCATGGCTGAACTCTACTCAGTTTGCAGAAAGGAGTTGGAGTTTAGCTTCACAATGCCTATTTAATGATTTCAAAACTTCCCAGGATGATCAGACATTCTCTTCCAGCTTAACTTCTAAAGATTTAGATCTTGACCCAAGAGTGCAGCAATTTCCAAGGATGAAATGCAGGACTCCCACATTGAGCCATTAAAGACCTTTGTCCCTAAGCATTATCCAGAAGCTCTCAACATATTTTTGTTTTGTTTGTTTGGGATGCCTTTTAGAGGTTGGGATAGAGCCAGCATTGCTGCAGTTTCATCCCTTTTGAATATTTCAGTGGCTTGTTTGTTTCTGTTTTACAGAGTGTGATTAATCACCCTGTGTTAGAGCATAAGATTATTTTTTTTTCTAGCTGTCTTAGAAAAACAGATCAGAATGTGATCATTTAGTTGGTTTCTTTTTCTAAAAAAAAAAAAAAAAAAAAGCCCACTTTGTGCCAAGAATTTCATAGTTAACATTATGGTTAAAAAAATGTAGTTGGAATCTAAAAGGCCAGGAAGTGAAAGTTAAACACTTTTAAAATAATGTTTGCTTTTTATGCTTTTATAACATGTCCACAAGTGGAATTCCATTTGGCCTAGATGACCCTTTCAAAGACGACAAGCATGTTTTTGTGTCGGTCGCTAACAGATTTTTCTTCGATAGACCTGTGACCGAATCAAGCTATCGGCAAGTGGGACGAAACGACGCGTGTTCATCATTGAGACCATGGGAGGCTACTGTGGCTACTTGGCTAACATGGGGGCTTTGGCTGCAGGTGCAGATGCTGCATATATTTTTGAAGAAAAATTTGACATTCGGGAGCTACAGGTAGGCAATTCCTCCATCATCGTCTTATTCCACATTGATGGGCTGATTGATACTTTCACGTACTACTCTATAGTGTATTATTATTTGGATGTTGATAGTTACATTAATCTGCAAGATCTACCTCTTTGGTTATATTGGAACTGACTTTCATCTACAAGTCATCAGTTGATAGGATACCCATCAAGTGGTAAGGGTTGTGTGTATGATAAGTGTTATGTGATGACTACTGAGAGGCCCTTTGGGAACTGTCTGTTCAGATGATCTTTTTAAATGGTATATGAATTCTCATTGGTCCAGAATTCGGTTGTGAGGTTACATAAGTAGTCCTCAACTTACAACTATTCATTCACTGACCACTCAAATTTACAATGGCACTGAAAAAAAGTGAGTTATGGACATTTTTCATACTTATATCCATTGCCGCATCTACGTGGTCACATGATCAAAATTCAGACGCTTGGCAACTGGCTTACATTTATGATGGTTGCAGTAGTCCCGGGGTCATGTGATTGCCTTTTGAGATCTTCTGACAAGAAAAATTAATGGGGAAGCCAGATTCACTTAACAGCAGAGGTAGGATTCAGCCAGTTCATACCACTTCGGCAGAACCGGTAGCTAATTTTTTTGTTGCCCAGGCCCAGAATGGACTTCCTGGAGCAACATCCACACAGAGCATCGGTGGTTCACATATTTGAATCCCACCACTGCTTAACAGCCATGTTACTAACTTAATAGCTGTAGTGATTCACTTAACAACTGTGTTAAGAAAATTTGTAAAATGGGGCAAAACATCTGTCTCTCAGAAACAGAAATTTGGGGCTCAGTTGTGGCCGTTAAGTGGATGACTACCTGTACTTCACCCGGACTAGTGAGGATAAGTACGCCGGTATTTTATTAATTTGGTTCATTTCTGGGCCCAAGTTGAAACACTGGTTTTAAATGTTTGCGATAGTATGTGAGAAAAACCTTGGGAGGCAAGACAACAAGGCACAATTGAGACAGTGGTCAGATTAAAGACAGCTTAATCTGCAGCTGGTGGGTGTAGCAAGAGGCTCAGATGAGACCTTTCCAAGTTTCTTGAGTTGTAAATAAGGCCAGGAGAGAAATGGACTTTCAGATTTGCAAGATTCTTCTCTTTCACACATCTATCCAATACATCTAAGGTTCTCCAAATCCCTTGCCTGTATGAGTGTCTGATAAGGAGACCAGTGATAGCCAGTTTATTTAGCTGCCTTGTCTAATCCTGCAGGCTTTTCATTGTGTATTATTCGTGTGGTTGCATAACTATAACAAATACATGAATAGAAAAGATGCATTAACAACATGTACTAGGGATCTTCCTGCAGTATTTGGCATATGTTAGTGGTGGCTTACTTATAGCTCCTAGAGATCATAGTTGTTTTATTATGTAAAAGTTTATGGAGCAGCAGAATTGGTCAGAAGTCAGATTATCCCTGTAATCACCACCACCACTACCATATCCTCCTTCCTCCTCCTCCTCCTCCTCCTCCTCCTCCTCCTCCTCCAGAATTTCTTACAATATGTATGGCTGTTAAATGAAAAAGAACTCAAAGTAGTATACCAAAATTGATAGTTCATAAGAACAATCTACAGTCAATATTCCGTAGATCTCTAGCTGATCCAGGAACCTAAAATTGAAGTTTCTCATTTACTCCTTCAATATTGTTTGGAGAGCCTATAAAATTTTGGAGAGATTTAATGTACAGCCAGTTACAGATTAAAAAAAAAGTGAACAGGAAGATTATTCCTTCTTGTGAACAGGAAGATTATTCCTTCTTTGTGTTCAAAAGAAAGACATGATGCTTTTCTCAGTTTGTAAAAAAATGGTGTTTATTTTGTAGGCCAATGTGGAACATCTCACCCAAAAGATGAAAACTAACATCCAGAGAGGTTTGGTACTCAGGTAAGTGAACATTCATAGGCATAACTTTCAGGTCCTGTGAAAGTGGTACCTGGCATGTTGCAGGAAAAGGAAGGAAAGAGACAAATACTTTTCCAATATGAAGGAATAGATTGTCTTCTAAAAACACCCAAAAAGTGCAGACTTAGCCTTTGGCATTTCATAATAAAGGATGTAGGGCACAGGAGCATCATATGAGGTTTTTAGGACTTCCATAAGTCAATCAATCAATTTATTATTATTACAGCCATAAGTCTAAAGCTAAGCATTTCCAAAAATTACTACCAAAATGTAATTTTCAGGGAGACAGAAGGAAAAAAAGATTGTCTTTTATAATTAATAAATAGGATGAATGTTCTTGTAATCCAATCCAGTTCAATGATTCAGTTCAAAATATTTGAATTGCTTCAGTTCAAAATAGAATGGACAATCTGAGCGTATTAATTTGAACCCTCGGATTTTGGAGAGAAAAAAGTACCTGCTCAAAAGCAATATAATTGCAATTGGTTCCACAGGTTTAACTGAACCACCCTCAGGATAACATATCAGGTTGATATTTTTTTTTTGCACAATCCCAATATTTAATTTCAGTTTAATAGAATTGTCAGTGCAACTACAGGTAGTCCTCGACTTACAGCCATTCATTTAGTGACCATTTGAAATTATAATGGCATGGAAAACAGTGACTTTTGATCATTTTCACATTTAGGACCATTGTAGCGTCCTCATGGTCACGTGATCAAAATTTGAATGCTTGGCAATGGCATGTATTTATGATGGTTGGAGTGTCCTAGGTCATGGGATTACTTTTTGACAAGCGAAGTCAATGAGGAAGCCAGATTCATTTAACAACTATGTTACTAACTTATCAACTGCAGTGATTCACTTAACAACTGTGGTGATAGGTTGTAAAATGGGGCAAAACTCACTTAGCAACTGTCTTGTTTGGCAATGGAAAGTTTGGGTTCAACTGTGGTCATAAGTCGAAAATTACCTGTATGCAGATTTAGTTTTTATCTTGGCCCAACCCATTATTTTTGAAGTGCAATACATCAAAAACAAAGTCCATCTTTTGCTCCAGAAAAGTTGCACACTCATGATCTAGGATTAGTTAGGTCTACATAAATGATGCTTCAACGTTTCCTGGCTGGCAAAGGAGACAATATCTGGATGGATCATTCGGTAATTCCACTTCAGGTAGACAGAACTTATTCTGAATCTAAATCCCATTCCTTAGCATCAGAACCCTGAAGCCGAAGTACTGACATGTATAACAGATGGAGGTGAGATCTCTCTCTCTCTTTTTCTTGACTCCCTTTATTTCAGAACAATTTTTCTCAACCTTAGCTTTAAGATGTGTGGACTTCAGCCCCCAGAATTTAAGATGTGTGTATTTCAACTCCCAGAAAATGTGGACTTTACAATGTGTTCGAATTCTGTGAGTTGAAGACCACTCATCGTAAGGCAGCTAAAGTTGAGAAACACTATTTTAGATGTAATTCTAGATATTTCCTGAACTGGTTCAATGGTACGTGGTACACAGTGTAAAAAAACAAGTTGGTAGAGTGGGCAGGTTGACCTCTTTCAATCACAAGGGTTGACCCCTGTGCTCCTTTGGCAATAGCTCAGATTGGGTGTTTTTTGCTTTGACTCATACTCATTTTGTGGCCAATCATTTTATATGCAAAGAGATAAACTTATCTCTTGAAGAGGTGCAGAAAATGAAAATGTCTTCAGCAAAGGTGAAGAACGCATCTGAATCAATTATATATCTGAAGAGTGATTACCTTATAAATTGACATTTGCTCTGTTTTTTGCTTTTTAAAGCTAGGCAGATCTCTATAGGGGCATTGTTTGAATGGGAAACGGTAATGGCATGTAAGAGATGAGGCAAATATTGCTACCTAAAGGATTGTCAAATAAGAGAGGGCATAACCCTCAGCTGCATAATGGATGGAAATAGAGGCTCAGAGAGAACCCTTCCGAGCTGCTGGGACTGGGTGCGGGGGAATTATAATTTCAGACTTGCAACATTGATGTCAGCCTTCACAGGTAGACTAGACAGGTGATAAGACCAGGTGAGCTAAGTGTACTTCATAATAAGGCTGACAGCTTTATTACCTTAACTGATTTTTGCAAGTTTGAAAATACAAACCTCCCACCACCTGCTTTACAACTTGAGGGAAGATCCTTTCTCTTTCTCTGCCCATTTTGCAGATCTCTTACCTGACCCTCCTGACTCTCAAGGTCTTTCTCGCATACCATTACAGAAACCTAACCAGAAATCCCATTTCACCTTCCCAAGTATTTTTACAGAAATACAGCAGTATAGAAAAAATTGTATCAAATAAATAAGCCATGCTTTTTGGGGATCACACAGGAATGAAAATAGTAGCGAGAACTACACAACTGACTTCATTTATCAGCTCTATTCGGAAGAAGGCAAAGGGGTCTTTGATTGTCGAAAGAATGTGCTGGGTCATATGCAGCAGGTGAGAATGGCTAAGTACTCCAGGTGGGGGCAAGAGGGTTGGAATGCTTCTTTTAACCCAACAACAAAGTAGTACAAATGCCCCTAATAGGTTGGAAACATATATAAAAGCAGCGATCCATCTCACTTGTGACAGTTGGGTTTCTATATCTCTAGCAGCAAGCGGAGTGTCCACTTCCACTCTGCAGAGTAAAAGGCTGTTAGTTGTTGCTGCTTAAGTTAGCTTTTCAGAAGTTTAATTTCCTCCAGTAATTCCAGTCCTTTTTTGAGTAGCAGTTGTTAAGCAGGTGTAAAGATTTCATCATTGAATAGAAGCCATTCTACAAAGCTTTGGTTGTCATGTGTCTGATTAACGAAACACTTAAAAGAACTTTCAGGCATTTTTTTAACCTAAAAGCATTTATTAAGGTTACAGAGATGTCAGTATGGCATGGTGAAAACGCTTAGATCTGAGACTTTATTGAAGTCCAATTCAAGTCCCAGCTGACATAAACAACCCAAATGAATATAACTCCTGGGGTAAGAGACCAGATGCAAATATTTATTAAGAAAATAAATAAGAAGAAATGAAAACTATCAGTGTGTGCATGGTAAATATTCTATGACCCACAAAGCCACAATGATTATCTGATCATGATTTTTACTGAAGTAGCATACTTCTGTAGGCTGTATGTGTTGATTGACTAATTTGATTATGTCCCTTCAGATCTAACACTAGTAATCAGGGTGGCTAACAAACTGTGAAAAGACATTAACAGTTAAAACACTAGTGAAGCCCTTCTTTGAAAGAGCTGTGATGGTGCAGTGGTTAGAATGCAGTACTACAGGCTAACTCTGCCCACAACCAGGAGTTTGATCTGATGAGCTTAAGGTTGATTCAGCTTTCCATCCTTTCAAGGACTCAGCATATTGTTGGGAGCAATATGCTGACATTATAAAATGCTTAGAGAGGACTGTAAAGCACTATGAAGCGGTATATAAATCTTAAATACCATTGCTACTGATCCCCAAAGCTATCAACAGCCAGTGCTGGGAATTGTAGGAGTTGAACTTTTCAGGATCGCTGGGGGGGAGGAGGAGGTGGGCACTAAATTGGAATGAAGAATAAAGAACACAAATGCATCATCCCCTGGTGGAAAATAGGCATGCACTGGGCTATGCCTCATTCTGTGCCTAAATGTGAGATAATGAATCTTGTGCAAGTCTAAAATCGGAAAGAGTCTTGAAGGACCTTCATATATTAACTCATTATATTTACCAACAAAAAGTTCTTAAACTACAGAGAGTTCTGACTTACAGCCATTTGTTTAGCAACTGCTCAAACTTACAAAAATGATTTATAACCAGCTCTCACACTTCTCTTTCTCTGTGTGTGTTTGTGTATGTGGTATGTGTGTAAATCTATCATCAATCATTTTAATATCCATCCATCCATCCATCCATCCACCCATCTATCTAATTTCTGTTTGCCTGTCTATGTCTACTATCTATCTATCTATCTATCTATCTATCTATCTATCTATCTATCTATCTATCTATCTATCTATCTATCTATCTATCTATCCATCTATCCATCCATCCATCCATCCATCCATCCATCCATCCATCCATCTATCTATCTCTGACAAATTTATATACTGCATATTTTGCAGTTATATAACCATTGCAGCATCCCCATGGGGATGAGATAACTAACATGTTTTTACAACAGTTACAGAATCCTGGGTCATACGAGGGCAATTTGGAAATAAACCTCTGTTTGGTTATCAATGACGGACACTCGCAGATACAGAACTTTTATTATACACATTAGAAAATTACATTACATTATTTTTTGATATAATCGCCATTCAAATTGAAGCATTTGTCATAACATCTTACAAGGTTTGAAATTCCTTGGTAGCAGTCGCTCGGCGCCAAATCTGGGCTATGGGGTGGTGGTGATGAAAAACATCCCAACGGAACTACTTCAAAAGTTCTTGGGTGCATCTAGCTGTGTGCGGGCAAGCGTTATTGTGAACCAACACCATACCGGAAGTCAATGCTTGTTATGGATGGCTCATCTTGAGTTTTCATAACGTTTCACAGTAGACTTCTGAATTGATGGTCGAACCAGGTTCCATGAACTTCACTAGCAGTGCTCCTTTGGCATCTTCACATTTGGTGGGATTTTCTATGGCACCACTGGTGTTGGTTCACAATAATGCTCACCTGCACTCCTCTAGATGCACCCAAGAACTTTTTAAGCAGTTCCGTTGGGATGTTTTTGATCAACACCCCCCCAGCCCTGATTTGGCGCCGAACATTTGCTACTAAGGAATTTCAAACCTTGTAAGATGTTATGTCAAGTGCCTCAATTTGAATGGCGATTATGTCGAAAAGTAATATAATATTGCAATTTTCTAATATGTATAATAAAAGTTCTCTATCTGCGAGTGTCTGTCATTGATAACCAAATGGAGGTTTATTTCCGAATTGCCCTTGTATAATCACCATCTACCGCGTTTCTCCGAAAGTAAGGCCTACCCTAAAAATAAGCCCTAGATTGATTTTGGGGGGTGGGCTTAATATAAGCCCTACCCCCAAAATAAATCTTAGTTTTGGGGCAAGGCGCACACCTAAAAATCTTGCTAGGGTAGGGTAGGGGGTGGAGCTGCCCCACGCGCCCTGCACCCACTTACCTTGCAGCCAGGCCTCTCCTCGCTGGCCCAGCTCTTCTTCTGTGGTGTCTTCTGCAGCCAGGCCTGCATTTCTCAGTCACAGGCCTTTCCAGAAGGCCACTGCAGCCGAGAACCGAGCTATGGATTTAATCCATAGCTATGGATTTAATCCATAGCTCGGTACTCGGCTGCAGAGGCCTTCCGAAAAGTCCTGACTGCAAAATGCAGGACGGAATGCAGCTGCAGAATGAAGCTGCTCTTTCTGCCCCAGAAGAAGTGGACCGCCTGGGCAGAGCTGTTGGTGCCGGAGGTGAGTATAAAAGACCCTCCCCCCAAAAAAATCAGACCGGGTGCCTCTTTTGGAGGAAAATTCTAAATAAATAAATAAGACCCGATCTTATTTTTGGGGAAACACGGTATGATCTTCCCTACCAGCTTCTGACAAGCAATGTTAATAGGAAAAATCAGATTTGCTTAATGACCACATGATTCCTTTAACAACTACAGTGATTTGTTTAGTAACTATAGCAAAAACTCACAAAATTGGTCATGTCTCACTTAACAACCGCCTTGCTCAGCTTTAACAACCTGCCTTGTTTAGCAAAGGAAATTCTGGCTCCAATTTAGTCGCTAAGCTCTCTTTATCTGATGCGATGGAGTAGCTACACCTGATGTAGGATTTAAATTGGGATCAATCTATCCACTCTGTTGCATCGGATGAAGCGAGGCATATAAAATTAGTTAGTCAGAAAAGGTGCTGCCAGCTATTCTCAGGTTTGACAACTATGAATGAACATGGTTCTTTTTCTATAGTTGTACATGTTTTTAACTTATAAACACGTCCTCCTCATAATTTTCCCTACCCTGCCCTTCTAAAAAAATCTGAAAGGCAACTTCATTGTTAAATTGTGTTGATTTTCACAGGGTGGTGCTCCTTCTCCATTTGATAGAAACTTTGGGACAAAAATAGCGGCAAAAGCTGTGCTGTGGATCTCAAAGCAACTGAAACAAAGCTACCGAAGAGGTAAGGAAATATTAGATGCACTTCATGGCATGGAGTAGTGAACCAGCTGCAAATTGCCACTAGATCTGGGAAACGGGGGGACGATGGTTGGAAATTAAATGGTTTTATAAAATTGTTTTATTATTAAATTTATATTCCACCCGTTCCACTGATAAGACAACATTTGCAGGAAAACAATCAAGCTCAGAGAGAGCACCAAAGACCACCTCAATTCAATCCTGAGCTACAAAAATATTATTTTCTATTGTTATGTCATAGTATCTAGTAGGAATATCCATGAAAAAAGATAAGATACTTTATTCCAAATCCAAAGCAGACTGTCCCATTCTAGAGGTTCTGTTAGACTTTTTCAGGTTGGCTAAAATTTAGCAGAAACAAAAAAAACACACAGGATATTATTCTGGGTTTGGATCAAAATAAAAATCAGCAAGAACCCAGAATGGGCAAGTATGTCATCACTCTTCTCTGCCATCTTCCTTTTATGTGTTGACCCATCTGGCTCTGATCTGGGTTTGGTCTTTCCTTCAGTCATCTCTGCTGATGTCCCAGCACTGGGTCACTTGCCTCTATCTTCCCATTCCCTTCTTCCCTGCCTCTCCTCAGCATTGGTACAGAACACCATTCTCTCTATTCCGTTTTATTTATCGACCAAATTTCTGGTTTGGGTATAGAACACCTATTTTATGCATAGAACGTTTCTCACATTTCTAATAGTTAGTATTCAACTCTAGTTCTATAGAATTAGGAATTTTAACTATGCATATGTACCTATGAATGCAAACACATTCACTTGTGCACAGAATAGGTGTTTCTTTATAATGCTGTTGAAAATATTTGTGAGGGATAATTCAGTCTTCAGAGTACATTATGAGTAGTTGCTTGCTTCCGTGTAAAAGGGCTAAAGCAGGGGTCTTCAAACTTGGCCCTTTTATGACTTGTGGACTTCAACTCCCAGAATTCCTCAGCCAGGCATGCTGGCTGAGAAATTCTGGGAGTTGAAGTCCACAAGTCATACAAGGGCTGAGTTTGAAGACCCCTGGGCTAAAGCCTCAAAATATGCTACTTTTAAGCAGCCTCAAATGAGTTAAATTGTGTTTGAGTGGTATAGCATTCCATTAGCTAACCTTTCATTATTTCAGGAAATCCAAGTCAGCCCTCCTAGCAAGAATCCTGGGCAGTGGGGAGGCAGGAATAGAGGAGGATTAATTGTCTTCAATTTTGGCTTAATTGATCCTCACCTAAACACTTAATAAACAGGCTGCCTATTTTATATAGGTGAACTCAAGGTTGCTGTTGCTTGCAACAGTGTTGGGTTTTGTAGTTAATAGTCTGGATCAACCTTTGCAACCCAGTGCTAATCTCTCATGATCAGACCTGATACGGCCAACAACTATGATGATTGGAGTGATGGAATTAGTTAGCCGGCAGATCTGGAAAGTGGCTGTGCCTGCACCAAAGATTTATTTCCTTACTGACTTCCTTAATATAGGATATTTTTTCAGCTGAGAGATTTTTAAAATTAAAAAGAGAACTATATATATAGTTGTGTAACTGAGGAGTGATAATCTGAAGACTGGCCTTCAAAAAATAGAAGTCTACCACACAAAGCATTTTCATGTACACCAGAAGTCTTCTGAATGACTTCTGTCATTCTATAGAGCAGTGTTTTTCAGGCTTGGCAACTTTAAGATATGTGGACTTCAACTTCCAGTAGCATGCTTAACAAAATAACAGAGTTGGAAGGGACCTTGGAGGTCTTCTAGTCCAACCCCCTGCTCAGACCAGGAAACCCTATACCATTTCAGACAAATGGTTGTGCAATCTCTTCTCAAAAGCCTCCAGTGATGGAGCACCCACAACTTCTGAAGGAAAGCTGTTTTACTAGCTCAGGGGTATCAAATTGGTGGCCTGTGGGCTGGATGTGTCATGCACTGGCCACACCCACCCCAGCTCCGCAAAGGAAAAAAAACATTGTGATACATCACGATACGTACATGATGCGATTGAGCTTGACACCTGTGCACTAGCTGATTGTTCTGACTGTCAAGAAATTTCTCCTTAGTTCTAGGTTGCTTCTCTCTTTGGTTGGTTTCCACCCATTACTTCTTGTCCTGCCTTCAGGTGCTTTGGAGAATAGCTTGACTCCCTCTTCTTTGTGGCAGCCCCTGAGATATTGGAACACTGCTATCATGTCCCCCCTCGTCCTTCTCTTCATTAAACTAGACATACCCAATTCCAGCAACCGTTCTTTATATGTTTTGGCCTCCAATCCCCTGATCATCTTTGTTGCTTTTTCTCTGCATTTTTTCTAGAGTCTCAACATCTTTTTTACATATATCTTTAATTTGCCAAGTTTTAAAAATATTAGTCTATAGAATGCCTTTTTTATGTATTTGTAGTTTTTAATCCTATAAAATGTTATGGAATTCCATAAAATTATGCATTTGTTTGTTAGATTTATGTCCTGCCTTCCATTCAGGAGCTCAAGGTGGCATACAAAATGCCCCTTCCTCCACCCCCATAATCCTGAGTTAAGGCGCATTTAGAGTTGCCCATAACTGCCAATACCCATCAACGCACACCTATGCTGTGAAAAGGTTGACAGGTAAGCGGAGGCTGCAGAGGGCTACAGACAAGCCAACATAAACACCTCAAAGATCCCAACCGCGTGCATTTTGTGGCGGTGCCCGCCCTGCATGCTTATTGGTTGATCCAAGTTTCTGTTCTGTGGTTTGCTGTTTGAGCCAGAACCTTAACATTTGCTTATGTATATATAAAAAAACACCTTGCAACCATCCCTTATGCCTACATTCCGTCATGTGTAATGGTGGAGAACTCTGCTCTAGCTTTAAGAGTGGAATGAAAATTACTGTCCTTCCAAAGTCCTCAGTTTTGTGACACCACTATGCTCATTGCCCAGGACTCTCCTTCTCCCCAGGTTTTAGGTTCCTGAGTATGTGTTATAAATAACAGGCAACCACATTTATTTAGTCACAAATATTCTTTCTTATTTCTCCCTGCTTCCAATGGCTTCATGGAACACAGAAGAAGGTAACGTGCTGAAAAAGTTATGTTGTTTTTTAAAAAAAATACTAATGTTGGACATTCATTCATTCATTATTAATTATCACCACCATTTTTTGGCTCATCCTAATTTCCAAGTTTTCATAATTCCCATTTACGCTCTTTGTTATACTACTTTAATAACTAACCTAGATTAAACACACCAAGAGAAATTCTCTTAACACTTTCCCCCTCCCTATGTAGTCTTTTCCAGTTAATATGCACTATTTTGTTACACTTCTTGTGGTTAAAACTATTTTTTCCCCTCCATAGGAAAGGTGTTTGCCAATACTCCAGAAACTGTGTGCCTTCTAGGAATGCGTAAGAGAAACTTGGACTTCCAGCCGGTGATCAAGTTACAGGATGAATCAGACTTTGTGTAGGTCAAAGATCTCTGTATGACTGTAGAACAGCCAGCCCAGATCTGATGCCCCACCAGGATCTTTAATTCCCAGTTAGCAAGATTGAAGTCCTAAAGAGGACAAAATAGCATATATTCAACAGCATTATTCCTCAGTTGATTTCAAAGACTGCTGTATGTACCATAAAGTAGTTCAAATTTCCACATGAAGAACCCATGGCAGATCAGTTGAGATATATCTTGTGCAGATTTCCCCATAGCACAAATGGCTTCTAGATTGAGTTTGGGGATGTTTTTCAGCAACATCAACTTTGTGTAAGCAAAGTGTGTTACTTTTTCTATTCGCCCAAGCTGTCCACGGTAACATTCTTGTTCATTCATGCTTCTCTGAGGCTGCACTTTTCACTTGCCAGTGCTGTTTGTGTGGAAGAGTTAGGAGTTGACCTTCACTGAAGAATGTTAATTGCAATATCAGAAAGCACTGCAGAGATAGTTCCTGAAGTCATTCAGTTGTCACAATAATGTTTACACTGCCTCATCCTAACAAATGGTTGAACAGGCTTTTGAAATGATAATCCCTGGGGAAGCAGGAGAAGAACAAAGTCAAGGGGATGGTCATGAACGTGTATTTGAAGCCTCATCTCTTGTTTACATGCAAGTCTTCACTTGGGCTTCCTCGGAACTTTGGCCAGTGTCAGAATGGCCAGTAGTTTGGCTCAGTCTAATGGGTAAACCATGGGTTCTCCTTAGCTTGAGAGCAGGACAGACTTGGATTCATACATAGAGCGTGAAGAAGGGCTCACTCCGTCCATTCTGTGAATTAAAGATAGTTCTTGACTTAAAACTGTTTAGGGACCATTCGAAGTTACACCACCACTAAAAAAAATCCACTTAACACCCGTTTTCCACACTTATGACTGTTGCAGCATCCCCGTGGCCACATGATCAAAATTCAGACTGGCATGCATTTATGACGGTTACACTGTCTGGGGGCTATCTGATCACCTTTTGTGATCTTCTAACAAGAAAAATCAATGGGGAAACCAGATTCATTTAACAACTGTGTTACTAACTTAAGTGACTCATTTAATAACTTTGGCAAAAAAGGTCACAAAATGGGGCAAGTCACTTAACAAATATCTTGTTTAGGAATGGAAATTTTGGGCTCAGTTGTGATCTTAAGTTGAAGAGTACCTATAATTCACAGAATGGATGGAATAAGCCCTTCTTAATGTTATGTGCGGGACTGTTATAAATGTCTTTGATGCATGGGGTGAACGTTATTTTTATTTGTAATGCTGTTGGTTAAAGTAGTACAGATAGTCTTCAATTTATGATTTGTTTAGTGATCATTCAAAGTTACGATAGCACGGAAAAGTGACTTACAATTGGGATTTACACTTAAAGAATGTCACAGCACCCCCATGTGGTCGTGTGATCAAAATTTAGGCTCTTGGCAATAGATAGTATTTATCAGTTGTAGCATCCTGGACTCATGTGATCATCACTTGTGACCTCCGCAGCAAGCTTCCCACAAGCAGGGTCAATGATTCACTTAGTAACCATGGCAAAACAGATCATAAAATTGAGTGTAATTCACTTAACAACCGTCTTGCTTAGCAATAGAAATTCTGGTCCTAATTGTAAATGGTAAATCAAGGACTACCTGTATTTATTAAATAATTGCCATATAATAAATGGGAGTCAATGAACAATCTGAAACTTCGTGAGCTGAAGATTTTGGGGACCCATGATTTACTGTTTCACTGGAACCCCTTTATAGTAATAAACTAAGTCTCCTATATAATGTTCATTATAGGGTTTCCTGCCTGAGCAAGGGGTTGGACTAGAAGACCTCCAACGACCCTTCTAGTTCTGCTGCTCTGTAAGCCATCTTCTCCTTATCAAGAAACCATCTCGCTAGCAAACATTCAGCTGAACATTGTCACATGTGCTGCTATGTGAATGGATGGATGGTTCTTATTAGTTTTAATTGGCTTTGTTTTGAGTCCATTTGAATTATTGCATATAAGATAAACCCCCATGGAAATGAAATGAATAAATAAAATTTCTTGGTTTCAGCTTGGGTAGGGGCCTCAGCTGCTCATAGATGTCCTAACAGAAACTTCTAATGACGATTTCTCTCTCCTTTTGGTTCACAGGCACCGAATTGCTAAGGAACAGTGGTGGCTAAAATTGCGTCCTCTGATGAAGATCCTGGCCAAATACAAGGCCAGCTATGATATTTCTGATTCAGGCCAGCTAGAGCACGTGGTGAGACCAACGGCATCTGAAGCCTGAGTCTGCAACGCCAGGATGTCCCTAAGTGGAACTTTTTTTTCCATTGTGCATCAACAATGCTTTAGAATATGTGTTACAGCTTCTTTTTGTAACATGTAAGTTATTGTACCAGCACTTTACGTGGGAAACAAAAACGTCACCATATTATCTGTTCCTGTTATTTTTAGGTTTCATTTACAGAGTGGGACACTCCAGCGCCTAACATGACAAAGAAAACCCAGTTACCAATGTGTTCCTTATGAATAATCTGCCCAAAACCTGTTCTATGCACTCAGTGTGATGCCGTTTGTCTTTTGCACTTTTACCAGATAGTGTTTACACTCAGAAGCATAGTTTTGTGTAATAAATATTGAAAGACATACATGTGATCCAGCCATAATAAATACTGCATTATCATACGGTTTAATGTCCTTTGTTCTCCTAAAGCTTTCACTTCACTTAACTTTTCCACCTTGTTCTCAAGCTGAACTGACTGTCAAACGTCCAGATCATTCAGAGCACTGTTGCTTGGAGACTCTTACATAGATATTTAGTAAAGTCACTATGGGACAGAGTTTGTGTGCAAGGCAAGTTGTTCTTTCAAGACTTGCTTGTTGCAATCATTTTTCACCCCAAGGACTAAGGCAGCTCTAGCAAAAATGAATGAGTAAAAGCCACCTAGTCAGTAAACAATTACTTACAGGCCTGTAGACTTTCACAAGTGCTTTGATGATACTCAAGCACTGCTGTAGAATTGCTTCAGGAAGCAATACAAGTAATCCTTGTTTAATGATGTTAATTGGAATTGGTAGCCTTGTTGCTAAGCAACGCGGCCATAAACTAGCAGTGAAGGTGCCATGGAATGCTGGCTGCAAGCCAATTACCAAGCTCCTAAATCACTGTGATGGCTGCAATTACAAGAACCCACTGTAAATCCCCCTGCTTCAACACCATTGTAACTTTGAATAGCCACTGAATGAGGACTACCTATACATCCATTGCCTTTTTCTTCAAATTGGCAATGTTCCTTCGTGTGTTCTGCTGCCTCCAATTTTAGAGCCAAAAGAGATTTCTGCCAGATGGGCCAAAGCCCCTTTCTGATCTTTTCTGTTGGAGGCCTTGAGCTAATAAGCCTTGGGCTTCTCCCACAGCACAAACCAGTGATTCTCAACTTTGCAGCCTGGAGATACATGGACTTCAATTCCCCAGATCCCAATTCTGAAGCAACTGAGGAATTCTGGAAGTTGAAGTCCATTCACCTTAAGGCTGCCAAGGTTGAGAAACATTGCTGCAAACAATTGTCACTATTTACAGATATTTCTTTTGCTGCAGTGAGATTCGCTTTGAAATTCAAGTGGCTCCCACACGAGAAATTTTTTTTTTTTAAATATTAGTGACTCCTGTCTGTCCAGGATTCATTCTTTGCACTGTCTGCAGAGAAAGTGGAACACTTGAGTTATAGAACAAGCAGTGTGGACACAATTAGAATGTTCAATGCTCCATCTTGTACACTGATGCTCACACAAGACACAAAACCGAAGCTGAACAAATTGCACAATGTTCATTGTAATACAGAAAATCCCATGCCTGAATCCTGTCTTTCCTACATTTAGGGCTACTTAAAATCCTCTATAATAGCCCCATAAGGCAAGGTATTCTTAAGATGAGGCACCGATTTGCCCAAGATTGAAACGCAAAACAGGAAAGTTAAAATCAATTATACGCTGTTTTCAAAAATATTTTATTAACTGACCATGATCTAAAGAAAATAGATTGAAAACAATTCTACAATTTTATAAATAAATACTGCAGCGTTTGTTTTTTTTTGGGAGAGATCTAACTGAAATTAGGACCAGCTGTCATTCACAGCCAGGAATGGCTTGACTTGTACTTGTTTCATAACTGCTGCAGTTAAGACAAAAATTGTTGGGGCCAGTTGGTGGACTTATGACAGACCTCAAATCCACTTACTTTTTCAAAATAAAGACACTACTGCAGTATCACGCTCTTTAGGGGATGACACAATGCAAGTAATGTTTTGCCTTAATAATACTTTTAAAGTCCTTTTTCACAAAATCTACTATGATCGTCGTGGCATGAGTTGCACCTGTTGGATTTCCTTCTAAAGCAAGCCGTAGAAGGCTGCATTATCGTATAACCCAGGAAGGATCCTTGGCTGTTTCTGGGTTCTCTGGTCCAAGAATAGCCAATCCCCTTGTGCTCTTCCCAGCAATGAGGAATCTGAAAGTAGAAAGGCATCTGTTATTCCAACTGGGAATGCTTGAAGACTAGTCTTCCATCTGATCAGGGTGGAAAAGAAATCACGGAGGGAGCAATTTCTCACTGAAAAAGGAGGCTATTCTTGAAATTCTGAACTGTCTAATAATGTATCCCAAATTATTAAATATATCTAGTCCTTAATAGGGTTCAAACAGTTCAAATTCACAAGTTTAAATGATGCTCTTTTGGATGTACTGACATGCAGATAGAGAGTACAAATTAGCAGAAACAACATTGGTGGGATAGGGATAGAATTAGATTAGATTAGAATATTGGGGTTGGACTAGAAGACCTCCAAGGACCCTTTATTATTATCATCATCATTATTATTAACAGAATAGGAGTGCAGTAGAGTAGAACAGAAAACAGAAAAGAACAAGGACAGAACAGAACAGAATTAAAATTCTTTCTTGACCAATGTGATCGGATACAGAAGGAATTGTCTCTGGTGCATAAGTTCATACCATTCATATCGCCATCCTAACTGACCTCATATTTCTTCTCCATATCCCTTGTTGTTACTTCCTGATCAGGCTGTTTAGCACACAACCTTAGCCATTTTAAGATGTGTGGACTTCAACTCCCAGAACATCTCAGCTAGAGAGACAGAACAGGCATGCTAGCTGGGGTATTCTGGGAGTTGAATACATCTTAAGATGGCTAAGGTGGAGAAACGCTGCTTTAACGAAGCCTGAGGTCCTAGGTGTGACTAAGGAGAAATGCAAAGTATTAGATGAAGATTAGGATAAACAGTGGAAAGAGAAAGATAAGACCATGATATGAGCACACACTCAAATTTCAGTGCTCTAGTCTAAAACAATACTGAACGATTATCTACTGTCTTAGCATTTGCCAAATAATGCTTAACATAGCCTAATAAAAGCACTTAACAGATTGGCCTCGGCCTTCTGAAATTAATGATTAGAAGGTTTGGTATGTGTATGTTTTGGTTATATGGGAGAGATCAGGGGGGCTGTTTTTGTTTTGTTGATACACAAGAATGTTCAGCATATAAGCAAAGGACCTGAAATGCATTACAGGTACTCCATGACTTACACCTATTCATTTGCCGAATGTTCAAAGTCACAACAGCTCTGAAAAAGTGACTTCCAACCAGTCCTTGCAGTTACAACCATTGCAAGGTTCCCCACAGTCACATGATCAAAATTTGAGTGATTGGCAACCGGCATGAATTTCTGACCATTGCAATGTCCCTGGATCACGTGATCACAATTTGTAACCTTCCCAAATGGCTTCCAGAAAGCAAAGTCAATGGGGGAAGCCAGATTTGTTTAACAACCACATAATTCACTTGGGAACGGCAATGATTTGCTTAACAATCATGGGGAAAAGGTTATCAAACTGAATGTATCCCATTTAATAAATGCCTTGGCTTAGTAATGGAAATTCTTACCCCAATTGTCATAAATTGAGGTCTACCTGTAATAAGACTGTATTGCTGAAAGGGCCTTCCATTTCTATGTTTATAATAATAATAATGCCTCTAGGTGGTTCACAACAATAAAAGAAATGATAATAATTACTATCAATCTCATCTTGACACAGAACGAAGACCCTGGATTTTCTCCCAGCAGCATACATCATTAAAAAAAAAGGAATTAAAATGGAACTAGAAAAGGCCATTATCTTCAATGTGTTCCTTCTATCCAATTCATTCAGGAGCAGTGAAATAGGCCAAATGCAGAGAAAGAGCTCAAAACCATCTAACACTTGACACAGGTTTCTGCATTCTCTTACTAAAATGTTTATATGAGTGTGTCAGACAAGCATGTACACATTTGTATTTTATAATCTGTATACAAACAATTTTTGTCAAGATTATTAAGAACGACCACATGGTGGAGAACTCTAGAAGCTATAATCCCAACACATCTGGAGCCAGCTTTAGACTCCAGACAGCAAAACAGGGAAGATTTCCGAGGTTGGATACATTGCCCACCCCTGTTCAAGAAGTCCATTTATTTCTAATTTCAGCAGACAGAGCAATGCTATCTGGACTTAAGTTATATTGATCTTCTCCCTGCCCTGCATTTCACAATAATCAGAATACATCACATCTTCTGGCTCCATTTACAACCTGTAGTGGCAATGAGGAAGACCATTGTTATTTCAAGGAGTTTAGTGATATGTTTTGACTTTTCCTTCCTATTAAGAAAAGACTAGTACTAATTCTGAGCTAATCTGCTTATTTCTTTTTACTCTTGTTTACTGAATAAAGGAGAAGCTTTTCTTACTGTAAAAATCTGATTTTTGATTCCCATCTGAGTCAAGAACCACCCAGTCACGATCAGATCTTGCAGCTTCATGACCATCATAGGTCCATGAAGTCATGGTGCCAGGCTTTGATAAAAATCTTGAGGTTGTTGTTTGTTGGGAGCTTCTGCATGGAACCTAGCATCAGTTATTGTGTAAATTGGCTCCCCTTCGGTTATCTCTGCTGTCGGTA
Source organism: Protobothrops mucrosquamatus (assembly GCF_001527695.2). NCBI lineage: Eukaryota > Metazoa > Chordata > Lepidosauria > Squamata > Viperidae > Protobothrops > Protobothrops mucrosquamatus. Next base: position 839,331 of record NW_015386438.1, read on the forward strand.
CCCCAAAGTAGCCTCTTCCAAAAGGCAACTGGACTTTATTTTTTTTTCTTTGAAAATGTTTCACTTCCCATTCAAGAAGCTTCTTCATTCTGAAAAACTGAACAAGCTTCTTGGTTGAGAAGTGAAATGTTTTCAAAGAAAAAAAAAAAAAAGTCCAGTAGCGTTTTGGAAGAAGCAACTTTGGGACAGTCATGCCCTGATTGATTGAGAATCTCCATAGATTTTTTATTGTCATTATTAAGGAGCTCCTGGCAGCTTGTAAGAGATTTGGATACCAGCTTGCTTAGAAGGGGTTTTTTATGTTATATTTTTAACTCTGTTTGCTTGAGCTAATAACAAAACTTAAAAATCTCTTTATTCATTGGCGTGTGCATTTTCTCAGGATCCAAAAGAACCAACTGCACCTTGATCACTGCCCTGACGCTTGACAAAACACAACCACCGAATGAAATCTGATACGGGCCTGAATCAATTTTCAAATTCAGAGGGGGAGAGGAATGTTCATGCGCCCACCAAAGTAGATGCCAAATTAAATGGGCCATGTGTAGCAAACGCCTTGGGTTTCCTCTCACTGCATCTGCAAGGGTTTCAAAATGCCAGCACTTCTCAAAAGGAACTCAAACTCACTTGTTGGACGCATCTATCAGGCTTTCCCTGGAGACAGCAAAAAGATGTTCTCTGTGCCTCTGCTTCATCTCATCAGAGATTCCATATAAGAAATTATTCATCCCTAAAAGCAGAAATCACAAATGCTAATAATTCATATCAGTCTTAAGCATAACAGCGCCAGATGGTAATCTTACACTCTGATTCCTCAGTTCATAAACTAAATGGATCCATTTGTTAACATGCAATCCCCTTTAATTTATTTGTCTGGAACAATATGCATATCCAAACATTATGCAAATCAGTTCTAAGTAATTCCTCCCATTACTGATACATTTGCATTCTATCAAACGCAAACAGCTCAATATGTAAACACACAGAACAATTGTTTGCCTTAACTGAAACAGTAAATGGATTTCTCTCCACAAAAACGTAATAAAGATAAGTGAATTCCCTTGCAAAGTAATATCACAATTTTCAGAATTTCTGGTTTATTTACTATCAACCATCTAGAGTTATTTAAAGCTTCTATGGGTATTTAAATGGCTGCACTCAATCTCTGCTTAATTGAAGTTCATTTTAGTTTCAAAGCTATCAAGCATTTTGTCATGCTTGGAAGAACCCTAATAAAGAAATTAGCATGCTAAACCTTAAAGCTGCCAGATTCTTATTTTATGAGAATTATGTTAGTTATCTGCACTTCATCTCAGTGTCCTAATGTGGTGCCAAAAATCCTAATTACTTATACAAACTAATGGAATCAGAGCTAGCAATGATTGATAACCGATCTTGGTGTAATGGCAAACAGTTCAGTGAAGATGAAGACACAGTGTACATCAACTGTGTCTGTAGGGTGAATGGAATTAAAAAGGAAGCCTAGAGGAGAACAACTAAGATAATGAAGAGGCTGGAGCAGCCTCCCTATGAAGAAAGATTGAGAAATTTGAAGCTCTTTTGCCTAGAATTGAAGCATACGAAAGGGGACAATATTAAGGTGTACAAAAGTATGCACGATGGGGATAAACTGGGCAAGTAGAAGTTATTTCACCTTTCCAAAATACCTGAGTAAGAGATTACTCAATGAAGCTAAATCAATGGAAGAAGGACAAAAGGTTTTTATATATACAACAGGTACTGAAATTTTGAAATTTGCTACTATCACATGTAGTGCTGTCTACCATCTTAGTTTCAAAAAGGACTCAACTGATTTGTGGAAGTCATGGGAATCAAGGCTGTGTTACCAGCATGATTACATCTGAAGGCCATCTGCTGGGAGACTAATGGACTTCCTTATGTGGTGATTGGCCATTGCAAAGAGACTGCTGGACTAGATGGATCAGGACACTTTTTATGAACAAATGTGGATGTTTTTCCTCTAGCCTCTACTATATAGTGAAACCTTTAAGGAAATGCAATATTTACTGTTCCAGCCTTTATTCTCCCCATTTTATTTCCTCTACACCAGAGGTCCCCAACTTTTTGGGTACCAGGGACCGGTTTGGTGGAGAGAGGTTTTTCCGTGGACTGGAGGGTGTGTGGTTTTGTGTACTGCCTGTATCTTGCGGATGGGGCTTTGCTTGTTTGTGCAGCCCAGTTGCTGGCATTCCATGGACCAGTATTGGCATGCCATGGACCGGAGGTTGGGGACCCCTGCTCTACACATAAGCAAATGTTCTTCAGAAGCTAAGTAGGGGAACTATGGCTGAGCCAACCATCAAAACACTTGCAATGAGAAAACGAGCAGCTAAATTTCAGGGGAAGCTACTTGCATTCATGAGCTCAAACCAAGAAGACAAGTTTACTTACCTTTGTCAGACGGAGCAATTGGAGCATCGACTGATGCAAACACAGCAAGTTTGGCTTCATCAATGTCTTGCTCAGTAAACACGCCCATCTTGGCCCATTCTGCAGCCTTTTCAAAAGCAGCCAAAGTATTCATGGAGTTTGGATCCCTGTAATGTTATAGATAAGCTTACAGCCAAATAATATTCCCCTTTTACTTGAATTGGATTAACCCAAAATACCACCTGTTTTCTTGTTGACAGAATAGATACATTTTCTGCATGGCTTTAGGGAAACAGAGTCAATATCCAAATTCTTAATTTTCTGCTTTTATGTGGTTGTTGTGACTAATGAAAAGAATCATACCCTTGATTTATTGATTCCACATATATATCAAATTAATACAGTATGCCGGGAGCTTTTACGTATCTAGACAATGGTTTCTTCCAGATTTATTTAATCTGGAGGCCAACTTTTGAATTAAACTATATTCAGCTTTTGAGAAGCGTGAATTGTGGGGTGGGAAAGGTGACCATAAACTATCCTTGTTTTTCTAATTTCTTTGTGAATTTCCCATTTTGAGCCCCATTTCTCTGACATCCTGAGAAGAGCAAAGAAGGCTGGTATCCACCATAACAAAGTGGGGAAAAAACATGGTCTGTGCCACTCTAACCCTTCCCCTACCCAAGTCTGGTTGTTACCTATAGGAGTAGAAATTGAATATGCCATTATGAGAGATATGAGCACCACCGCCGTAAGCACCTCCTTTCTCCCTGATTTCTGTATGCAGGAATTTTGCTGTCATTAAACGGGCCAGGAGACGAAGGCTGAAAGGAGAGAGATCAAGGAACACCAGATAAATCTTTGTCAAAAGTTCAGGTTCAATTGACTTCTGGGGAAAAAGAAATTGTGAGCTAAAGACAAAAGCAGAGCTAATGAATGTAGCAGAATGAAGAGCTGGTGAGTAGACCTACTCTTTGTAATTCCTCTCTGGAAAAAGTGGAGGACGTGAGATTGACCACACATACTCCAGATAGTTTCTCCTCACAAGAAAACTGCAGCAGTCTGCAGAAGCTGTAGAGCTCTGGGAGAGAAAGGAATGCTACCTTGCTCAAACTAAAGTCAGTGTCTTTAAAATGTTTACATGATTCTTTTCTAATCACTTTTTGAAATTGATGGTTAACTGCTTTTCAGATATTAGGAACCTTTGGATTGATATGTCTGAAAACACCAAGTAAGTTTTCTTCAATACTTAGTGAAAAAAATATATATAAGTTTAAAGGCTTTTAAAAAAAGACCCAGACTCTGATGGCTTTATCCTTCTATATTATATGACCCTAATGTTTAGGGTTTCTGGGTGTAATTCAAAGTGCTGGTGATCATCTTTAGGTTCTTATGTAGCTCTGGACCAGATTATTTGTGATGCCACCTTCTCTCCTATTGATCTGTCTACCCAATGAGATCAAGCAGGGTCAACTATCTCCTGATCTCATCTCTATAAAAATGCTATCCGATAAGGCAGGGATGTCAAACTCAATTTCACTGAGGGCTGCATCAGCATTGCGGTTGCCCTGGGGAGGGGGGGCGGGTGGGTGTGGCCGGAGTGAGTGCAGTCTACTGGATGGGCGTGGATGGAGTGGGTGTGGCCTATCGGGTGGGTGTGGCCAGTTCTACATCATTCATGTCAAGGGTGCCTGTGGGGGGCCTGGGCAGGAGTGGGACAGATATGAGGGTCTCTGGCAGAAGGGGGTCTTTGACAGAAGGACCGGGGCAAGTGCCAAGGCATGGTCCACCGGGGCAAGTATCAAGATGGCCACCACAAAATTGTACATTGGCTCCTGGCTGGCCTGGGCCAGGGCCAAGGCAGAGGGGGCCATTCCCTCACTGTTTCCAGGATGGCTTCACGGGCCACATGAAACCACTTCACGGACCGCATCCGGGTCCCGGGCCTTGTCTTTGACATGTCTGCGATAAGGCCTTGGAAGACAACATTTTCAATTGCCACTCCCATATTCTGGAATCCTTCTTCAGAGATACAGTCTGCTCCTGGAGTTAAGGTCTGATTATTCCATCAAGTGTAGAATGAGGGCTTGCCATGGCTCCTTCCTTCCTTCCCTTTTATGAATGATTTTGGGGTATTTCTTTGTTAATGTTTCTAATTGCTCACTTTGGAATGAGCAACATACAAGTAAAAGTAAATAATCAAAACAGTGATTTACTAATAAAATTGACTTCATACAATAAACTGAATTCAAGCCAAGGAATTTGTGTTATGTCTTTGCTCAAGAGACAATCAAGTTATGCCTCCAGATCCCTGTGTGGTAACCAGGGAACCAAATGCTGAAATCAATAGATAAGGATTTCCATGATGCTTCAAGTAAAGTTTTACTCTGTGTGAATTCAAGTTATACCTTTAAGCAGGTTTGGAACCGGACTGGCTTTAAACCAAAACATATATCTACTACATAATGAGGCTCTTTGTATCCCAAAAGAGTCCAAAGGCTGCATTTTGCAGCATAAATCATCGAGAGAGCATCATCATTTTTATCTATATTTATATTCTCAGCAGAGTCACAAGAAGCAACGTTTTACATTCCACCTTCAACTTCATTGCACACATGTATCACCAGATAGCACATCTCTCTGCCTACCTTGCATAGTCTGGGGCTGTGAAAGGCACAGTGCGAACACAAGCACCAACATAATTTACAGGGAAGGGAAGCAGGAAATGGGTCTTCATCTGACAAGGTTGAAAAGTGGGATCCTAAAGAAGAAGACACAGTATGCTTGATTAGCTCACTTCTAGCAAAGAAATCAGGTGTCCTTGCCAGAATCTGACTCTTCTCTGCTAGAATTGCCCGCCTCTCCTTGAGACAAGGAATTTGGCTGTAAAAAAATATATATAATTTTTCTTTTAGCAGCTGTCTTGAGCCAGGACTTTAAAATTCATGTGGTCCCTCCACCTTCAAAACTGAAGAGTTATCTTTAAGGACTCCAGTTCCTAATTAATATTATTAATTGGCCACTCTCAAGATTTCCTGTAATTTTAAAAGCTTTCCCGTTTTGTTCCTGAACACATATATTGAGTTATGGCTTTTGCCTATGCAAATACAGCAAATACCGCTAAATAGATATCTTGGTCTTTTCCTGCCCACAGGATTAGAAGTATGGATGGATACCCATGTATCATACAAATGTATAAATATTTTATATTTTATTTATCAGATTTCTATAACCATCCATCAGGCTTGTCAGCCCCTAAGGCCACTTTGAAGGCCCTTGACCAGATAAGAAAGGGGCACAGAAATATAATAAAAGAAATGGCAGGTTTTACAGCTACTACTGATCAAGATATTGTTGCAAGGCCAGCTTCATATCCTCTCTGCAAAGCCCTACCTCTCTCCCCAACAAGATCAGGTAATTATAACTTAGGTCACAGAAAACAGCCTCACCGTAATTAGCTTCCTTGTGATCTGGGAACCAGCCCTTGCCTCACTGCTAGCAGTTTTGGAATCTGAAGGTTTCTAGAAACACAAGACTTGGTTGAAATGGTATAGCTACAATCCAGTACTACTGAGCAATTTATCTGATTCACTTTTCCACCTGTAGGAAAGCAGATCGTCTAGCAAAAGTCTCTCTCAAGTGAAGCTTAGTTCCTTACATCAACATATCATAGTCCTTTTCCACAGCAGTAGAGAATTGGCTTGCCACTGTTATTCTAGTTTTTGTTTGGTTTTTTAACTTCCCAGACTATCTTACAGCTGCGAGATTGCCTGGTGGCCTCAAACTCAAATACTAACTGTGTGCCACCTTGATTAGTCTTCCAAGATCTGGAGATCCTTATAGCTAAGATTAAAGATGAAGACTCTCCATGACAGGTACGGACTTGTACAGATAGTCCTCAATTTGCAACCATTTGTTTAGTGACCATTCAAACTTACAATGGCACTGAAAAGTGACTTATAGTTTTCATACTTATGACTGTTGCAGCATCCCCATGGCCACATGATTAAAATTCATGAACTTGGCAACTGTGATGAATTTATAACAGCTGCAACATTCTGGGTCATGTGATCATGATTTATATTCTTCCCAACTGGCTTCTGACAAGCAAAATCAATGGGGGGGGGGACAAGCCAGATTTGCTTAATGACCACATGAAAACTGCAGTGATTCCTTAAATATTGTGGCAAAATTGTGCCTTGCTTAGAAATAGAAATTTTGGGTTCAATTGTGGTTGTAAGCCAAGAACTATTTGGGTTCCCAAAGGTGAGTACAATCCCCATATTCCTGAACAGTGGAGTGGGACAATTCGCCACGGCCATCTCACCACGGTCACCTCGCCAAGGCCAATTTGATGTGGCCATTTCAACTTGTCACAGGACAACTCACCACAGAAAATTCCATGGGGGATAACTCAACAAAATAAATGTTATCCATTCCATTTTTGTGGATGGAAATAATGTCAAAGGAACAGTGGCGGATAATATTTATCACACTGTTATCCCGCGTGGAATTTTCTGTGGTGAGTTGGCCAGGGTGAGCTGTCCCATGGCAAGTTGGCTGCACTGGAATGGCCACATTGAACTGGCCATGGCCACATGGCCATGGTGAAATGGCCAGCGAATTATCCTAGACCAGTGTTTCTCAACCTTGACAATTTTAAGGCATGTGGACTTCAACTCCCAGAATTCCACAGCCAGCATTGCTGGCTGTGGAATTCTGGGAGTTGAAGTTCACATGCCTTAAAACGGTCAAGGTTGACTACCCCTGTCCTAGACCCTCAAAGCAGCAGGCCATAGGCCTTAAACTGAAGAAGGCTGTTGTAGGGAAAGGAAGCAAGAAGCATGTTCATGTATCTCCTTCATCATTTAATCTTAATACAACTGGAAACAGTGGCCTGCATCTGATCAAAGTAGATGCTTAATGAACTACCCACCTCTACATAATTTTCCTGCTAAATGTCTATTACTTATTAATTTATAAAAACTGACAATCAACATTGCTGGGGGAAAAACACAAATGGGGTCCTTGGTGAGCTTGATTGTTTTCTGGCAGACATTTCATTACCCATCAGTACTTCCAGAAACTGATGTTAACTAATTGACTAATGAAACATCTGCAAAAAAACCCCAACCAAACTCAGAAAGCACCAAGTACTCCACAATTCAACCCCAAGTACAAATATTCTCTTCTATTGGTAAAAACACAAGTACTACATTAGCATTCTCTTCCTTTGCCCTTTTTCCAAAAGCTACTTGGAGTTTTGACAGAAGCATTTTCTTCTCATTGATTTTAAGCAAAAAATCAATGACAAAAGCACTTTCCCCTGGCTGCTTTAAAAGTCTCTGTATTAATCAGAACTCCCTGAGTAAATATGGATTAATACTAGCCTCCAATATAGCACACCTACTTTTGACTAGAAATGGAGGACCAGGGGATACTGCAAACTGCTGAAATTTATCACAGAGATATAGCCATTCATTTCTGATATTTCTACTACCATTCCCTTTAAATCTCACATTTGCATAAACATATTTTAATTTAGTTCCCACTGTTACCTCAATTATGCGGGGACGGACAAGCTTCCGTTCCTTTTTACTTTTGGCAATTCCCAGGACAAATTTTTCCACAGCTTTCGCAACAATTGGCATTTGCTGAGGTGTAGCATTCACTGCACATCTGTGTAGGAGGAATGAATATTATTTTCACTAAAGAAATGCAGTCATCTGATTTGATTAGACAAATACTCAAATAAACATTTATTCATATTTGACAATTTACCATGCGTTACATTAAAATTAAGAGAAATGATTATGAATATTGGTCTTTTAGAATAGTGTATTTCTAATAATAATACTGGTTAGTATTATCTAAGTATCTATCTAATGTTAATTAGTACTAATACACTAATGTATTATTAGTATTTTGATATTATTCATTTAAATTTAAAACTGCCATATCAATTATCTCTACTAAAAAAAAGTTGGAGATCATTTTTGTTTTATATCTGATTTTTTTTTTCACTTTTAAACTTGTCCTGTTATTCCCCTCAATTTTTTCTCTTTATGTTAGTTTGTATTCTAATGTCTGTTTTTGAAACTTATTAATTTTTTTTTTAATGGAGGCCATCTAGGCTTCTTTCAAACATCTTTGTCCATGTAAAATTATGGATTCCAAGTAAGTATGGTGGCTCTTTCAAATCTTAGGGAAGCTTCAACTATTCCTTATGCCACACCTGCCATTGTGAGTACAATGAATATAATGAGTGATATTCGTTATATAATGAATATAATGAGGTGAATATAACGAGAAGCCAATTTTCTTTCTGGCTTGAAAGCTGCAAAGAACAAGGATCACTGAGAGGAAGATATATCTGTTATTTTTAAGTTCCAAAGGAAGAAGCACATCTAGGGATTGCTTGGCAGCTCTAAGGCCAAAATTCCCAAAAAGCCTTGAATACACCAGGCCAACATTTTCAAAGCCAACAAACATACTCCCAAGAATACCTGCTTCCAGAAAAGAGCAAATTCCAGTGGACTGAATGGCAGACAGGCTAAAGCTGTTATTGATGGTACTCAAGTCCTCATAGTTCATCTCCTAAATGAGTATTTCTTTGCAGAAAGCCAGCAGAATTGGAAGCCATGAAGTTTGAGTTTAGTTAGAAAGGTCTGCCTAGACTACAGGTCGGCAACCCGCGGCTTCAGAGCCACATGTAGCTCTTTGAGCCTTCTACACCATTTGCAGAGAGAGAGAGAGACAGAGACACAGAGAGGTACCTGCGCTTCCCTTCTCCTTCTCTCTCTCTCTCTCTCTCTCTCTCTCTCTCTCTCTCTCTCTCTCTCTCTCTCTCTCTCTGTGTGTGTGTGTGTGTGTGTGTGTGTGTGTGTGTGTGTGTGTGTAAAAAAAAGAGTGGCCTCATGCTGTTCTCCGACAAGCTGACAAGCTTATTGGGCAGGGCTCCTGCCTTTGCTGCATCTCCGCAGGAAGCAGCAGAAAGCAGCAGCTCTCTCTCTCTCTCTCATACACACACACACACATACACACACACTGAGTGGGGGAAGAGGACTGGCAGACCAAGGGCAGGAGAGAGCCAGCCCAATAAGAATGTGTAAAGCCAGCTTGCCAGGTGAGCAGAAGATCGGAGGGGGGGGGAGGAAAGAAAGAGAGGGAGAGAGAGAGAGAGAACACATGCATAGCAGCCTCTATTTCTTTTTAATTAAACTCTTCAATCAAGCCGCCCCGTCTGGCGCGTGCATGTGCACACATGGGTTTTGCGGCTCCCACTGTTTTCTTTTCTATGGGAAACGGGTCAAAGTGGCTCTTTGAGTGTTTAAGGTTGCCGACCCGTGGCATAGACCTTGCATTCTCAAGGAAATAATCTTAAAATGGAATATGAGTTTATTTTCTCTTCAGTCTGGAGTCTTACACATAACAATACAAGAAGCTTCTTCAGAAGCTCTAGTCAAGTAATTTTATTTTAGATATTAGATTTTCACTGATGAAAATATCTGGGCACAAAGCAGCTATGCAATTGTGGTCTGCAATCTATTAGTAGTTTTTGAAACTTGAAGGCTAGGAACCAAGCTTCTATCATCTAGGCACGGACTCCAATGACGATGACTCCAAATTTGTGGTACTGACTTAGCAAGAGAGTGAATTTTTTTTTTAGTTCTTTAAAAACTATTTTTTAGGATTCAGTTAGAAATCATGCATATTCAGTGGTGCCTGCAAGGATTACAAGGATGAATCCAGACTCACCGTAGGTTGTCACTATTTAAAAGGTATTTCTTGATGCGTGGCAGTTTTCGGAGCACAGACTTAATGTCTGCCATTTCTGCAATTCGCTTCATCAGTTTCACCTGAATAGAAAAAAGTTGGAAGGGAATTAAGAGCAAAATAAGTTCTCCACTGACTTTGCATTTCGGAAGCCCACTGAGATTGGAAAAAATGATAACCACATGACCCCCAGAGTGTTGGTTGCCAAGTAACTGAATTCTGTTCAAGTGATTATGGGAATGTTGTAACAATTGTTAAGTCTAAGAACCAGTTGTAAGTCACTTTTTTTAATGCCACTGTAACTTTGAATGAATGATTGTAGGTTTAGGACTATCTGTGTTACATCAATACAAGGAAAATTATCACAGCAACGTTAATGTTTACGGTGGGTGCTTAAATGCTTTGAGGACCTTAATCACTAACTCTGTGCCTACATTGGGCTAGCAGCTGAGACTTTAGGGTTTCCCCTGAAAAGATCAGCAACTCATCCCCTATCACAGTGGTGTCAAACTGCCGGCCCGTGGGCCAGATGCATCATGCCATAACCACACCCACCCCATTGCCGGCAATGGAAAAGAAGTCATGATATGTTGTAACATGTCATGTGACGTTGTGAGTTTGATACCCCTGCCCTATCAGAAAGGGAAATTATACTGTAAAGGAGACTGTATCACTGTATCTCCATGAGGACACTTGGAGCGTTTCATTAGGCTTCAACTATTATATAGTGATAGAAGACCCACTTTATATGCAGAAGGTCCATTCAGTCTTGAGCATCTCCAGTTCAATAATAATAATAATAATAATAATAATAATAATAATAATAAAAAAAAAAAAAAAAAACAGGCACTGGAAACAATTTCAGAGTGGTCAATCTTAATGGGCAGAACCGGGCAACGCACAATAAGGGCACCTTCCCATTTTTTAATGTCAGAAGTATCAAACCCTTTTTCTCTCATTTCACCTGTTCCATCCCATTAAACGTTTCTTGCAATTCTCCTGCAAGGTTCAGAGTCCTGCTTGCTCTAATTAAGGCATAATGATGTCCAGAATCAGGAATGCCATTTGATAGCTCTTGAGCCGTCATTTTAACCAAGACTTTGAAATGATCTTCATCTTCAAAATGAGGGCTGCGAAGAGAAAAGGGAGAAAGGAAAAAAAAAGGGACCTCTGTTACAAATAAGATGCAGGAGTAAATTGGGAGGGTTCCTCAAATGTTTACTAACTATAACTCTCACACTAATGGTCATTATGGATGGAGCCATATGAATGGAGATCTAATTCCATTCATTCTCTCTTGAAAGGAACTCAAAGCACCAGCAATTCTCAATGCAAGGCAATTATTGGCCTTCCCTTCCTCTTAATTAAAACATCAGCCAAAAGCATTTTTCAACCAATATGAAATTATTTACTAAGGTGTTTTAGTATTGCCATTGGAGCTATCCTCTGCAGCTGGGCAGCTCATAAATTCAAATATACAAATGAGGAAATATACATCTTCAATTACATAAAAATATTGTTCCCTAAAATGGACCATACTTGTTGAATATTTCAGTCCAGAGATGCATCATGTCAGACAAGTTTCTATCCAGGCACAATGAAGAGAAGATCACACCCTAAAGAAGAATTATAGGAATGAATGAAAAAATAAGGCAAAGTGATACCAAATTACTTAAAGAACACTAACATGGGATTCTTGATTTTTTTTAAAAAAAAATGTTAATGGTAGTTGTGAAATTACAATCCAAAATTGAAATCCAACTTAACAAAGCACACACAAAAAAGATACTAGCCCTTTGTAGATGCAAATTTCCTATCCACTAATGACTTACTTTAAGACATTCCACTTCATAACTTTAGAACATCTCCACCTTTAAAACTGGAAGGGTTTATTTACACCAATTCCAATCCGTGGTTTCCCCAGTTCAATACACAAATTCTAATAAAGAATCATCATTATTTCAATAGGAATTCAGTTTAGATCTTAATGAAGAGTAGAAACAGTTTCTGTCTAACATGTGTCAATCACTTCTTCTTCTGAAACAGCCATCCAATCTCCCAAAGCCCTGAAACCCCCCCCCCCCATACTTCAAAACATGTTGGATTCATCAGTTGGAGAGGGGAAAAAAGCAACTTTGATCCAAGTTTCCCTCCTTGGTACTATTTCCTATGTTTAGGGGGAAAGGCAGCAAAAAGAATGTGCTGGGCTAAACTGTCCCTTCTGAAATTTTGCCTTTGGAGTGTAGAGCTTGCATTTTGGAAAACAAGTGCATCAGGTTCCTTACAATTAAAAAGCAGCTTTCTTCTCTCCTTTTATACATCTCAGCTTTAAGAAAAGTATAATCAATGAGGGATCCTTGGTGCTGTCTGGGCTTTGTTGTTTTCTTGCAGATGTTTCATTATCCAAAGTAGATACCATCATCAGTGCACCAAGTCTGGGCAATGAAACATCCGCAAGAAAACAACCAAGCTCAGGCAGCACCAAGAACCCCTTCACTTCTATCCAAGCTACAAATATTTTCTTCTATCAGTATTATAATCATCAAAGCAATTCCACACCATTTATTATTTGCTTTCCTACTTGTAAGAGTGAACTGGCAATAGAGCTAATTATCCAGATAAATGGTGAATTGTCCTTTACTTCTTGGATTTGGAGGGAAGAGTAACTTAAATTTTTGCCTAGAAGAGCATTTGAGCCTTAAGAACCTGAACACTCCGCTTCAATTTTTTCTGATTTTACCATAATGCATCCATGGATACTGCACTTTCTATTCCAAATGCATTAGTCCCATATATTTGCAAAATAATTGTTACAACAATGCTGACTGGTGGACCAGACCTATTTTCCTCATATTGCAAATAGTGAGTGGATTAAAAAACAAAGAGAGAAAAAAGCAAGTGAAAGGGTTAAGAGCTAGATAGAGAAGGATGCCACTTATTGAATTAGAGCAGAGGTGTCAAACCTGCCGGCCCACGGGCCAGATGCGTCATGCCAAAGACGTGCCCACCCCAGCTCCAGCAATGGGAAAAAAGCCGCAATATGTCCTGACACGGCACGTGACATGGCGAGTTTGACACCCCTGAATTAGAGTAAGAACTTAGTCTTGAAATTTCCTAATTAGTAATTCTGTCTGAGCAAAAATTAGAGGGTTACCCATATACAACTGACCAGACCTTAACTGGAGATGGACTCACCTGTTCATACATGTCCAGGTGGGAGTCATCTACATTGATATGTGGGCTAACAGAAAGCCCACCTGTTTTCAGATCTATTTCCAAAGCCTGTTCTCGGTAGTTGAGTGCTCCACACCCCATCCTTATGAAAAGAGAGAAGAACAAACTGGGTTCTCATACAGACTGTGTGGATCTGCAAACAAATTATTCACTCTAGATAATTGGGCTTCCATCCTAGGTAAACCCTATAATTATACCCATTGTTTAGAAAAGACTAATATTTGTTGCAGCAAATTCTAATTGCAAGAAGGCAGCCATACTTGGCCCTGTATAATCCAGTCTTCCCTGGAGCTTGGCATCTCAACTGCCTCTTCATCCCTTTTGTCTTGTGCTTTTGCTAAGAGAAGCAACCCATAGTTACACAGAGATCTTTGGATTCTGACTGATGAGATGATACTCAGAGCACTTTGGCCTTTATGTGAAGTGTGACCGAGCCATGTCAGTTATAGTGCAGAGATACAAATGTGGTAGCACTAAAAATACAGAATAACAGAGTTAGAAGGGACTTTAGAGGTCTTCTAGTCCAGCCACCTGCTCGAGCAGGAACCCCTATACCAGTGATGGCGAACCTTTTAGAGACCGAGTGCCCAAACTGCAACCCAAAACCCACGTATGCATCGTCGGGTGCCGGGTGGGTGTGGCCCATTGGGTGGGTGTGGCTGTGGTGGTAACAGCAGACTGGGTGGGACTAAAAAGTTCAATCAATCAATTCCAACTTTGCAAGATCTTTTTTTTTCCCACGAGAAGTTGAAATTGACTGATTGATTGAACCCTTTTTTTTTTTTTTTTGCACAAGGTGGCAGAGGCCTAAAGCGAAAAGGTTTTATAAAACCCAGCTGAAGGCCTAGGACTGGGGCAACGGCGTGCGTGCCCACAGAGAGGGCTCTGAGTGCTGCCTCTGGCACCCGTGCCATAGGTTCGCCACCACTGCCCTATACTATTCCAGAAAAATGACTGTCCAATCTCTTCTTAAAAATCTCCAGTGTTGGTACCCACAGCTTCTGGAGGCAAACTGATTAACTGTTCTCACTGTCAGGAAATGTCTCCTTAGTTCTAGGTTGCTTCTCTCCTTGATCAGTTTCCATCCATTGCTTCTTGTCCTGCCTTCAGTTGCTTTGGAGAATAGGTTGACCTGCTATTCTTGGTGACAGCCCCTCAAATATTGAAAGACTGCTATCAGATCACCCCAAGTTCTTCTCTTCATTAGACTAGAAATACCTGGCCCTCAATCATTCATCATATGTTTTAGCTTCCAGACCTCTTCATTGCTCTTCTATGCATTTTTTCTAGGATCACAGTATCTTTGATGGTGACCAAAACTGGATGCAGCATTCCAAGTCTGGTCTTACCAGTGCAGTATAAAGTGGTACTAACACTTCACATGATTTTGATGCTATCCCTCTGAACAAATTGTGGCCAGAATTGGCAATTCAACTTAGCTCCCAAACCAAGCCACTCCTGACCATTCTGCCACAAAATAAGTTGATGGAGAGTATGATTTGGATGGAAGTGTAGGAAAATTCTTGGACAGAGGCAAAGACTGCTGAAAAAGCTTCAGACATAACCCTCTCTTACTTGGTGATGACACCGCAAAAAAGTGGAACGTAAGGCCGAAGTTCTTCAGGGAGTGTGTTCAGGCTGGAAATGGCTCTGAAATAAACTATGCCATTTGTAGGTTGAGCACAATACTGGACAGGGACATCCTCAGCTACAGAGAAAAGAGAAGAGATAACTTTATGAAATGATGTCAGAAATAACTCAACTCACATTAAGCTGTTTTGCCATTCACTGATATGTTCTTTTTCCTATCCCTCAAATCTATCATCCAACAACAGGGAGGTGCACAAAGTGATGGAACCTCCCAGTATAGGTAGCCCTTGGGCTATAATAGCAATTGGGGCCAGGATTGGCCTTGCTAAGTGATACAGGCATAAAGTGCAAGATGCAGATGTAAAGTGCAAAATCATATGACTGTACCCCCCCCCCAGGACAGCAAATCTGGGCAGTCCAGGTTGCTGTTGCAACTCTATCTGTATGACAAAGTCGCTCGGATCCGAGAAGGCTTGGACTCCGACTGGTTGGCCCAGGGGGAGGAGACGGAAGCAGGTCTTGAGACGGTTATATGGGAGGAGTTTGACTCGGTTGCTCCCGAGGATGTGGACAGGGTCTTGGGAGGGCTGAATGCAACCACATGTTTGTTGGATCCGTGCCCCTCCTGGCTGGTACTGGCAGCTCGGGAGGGTACACGAGCCTGGCTCCAGGGAATTGTTAACGCTTCTTTGCAGGAGGGTGTCTTTCCTGCGGCCCTTAAGGAGGCCGTTGTGAGGCCCCTCCTCAAGA
>NW_015386438.1:856076-866746 GCF_001527695.2 Protobothrops mucrosquamatus
GCGCCCTCAAGACATGGTTTTTCCAGCAAGCGGGCCTGACCTAGGGAGGATTTTAGGTAGGGATAATTTTAAAAGTATTTTAATTGGAAACACAGCTGGTAATATTTGGTTTTAATTCGGCTTTTATCGGGGTTTATTTTTTGTATTTCTGTATTTTTGTATTTTGCATTTTTTGTATTGTGTGTATATTATTTGTTTTAATATGCTGTGAACCGCCCTGAGTCCTATGGGAGAAGGGCGGTATACAAATTAAATTATCTATCTATCTATCTATCTAAAATGCGTGAGTTATTAAGAGGGAAGAAGCTGGAGTCTCAGGTAAGGAACACAGGTATGCTCAGTAGGGATGAGGACTTGAGAGTCTCAGGTAAGGAACACAGGTATGCTCAGTAGGGATGAGGGCCTGAGAGTCTCAGATAAGGAACACAGGTATGCTCAGTAGGGATGAGGGCCTAAGAGGGCTGGCACAGGCCGAATGCAAGCGAGTTGTGAAAGGCCAGGGAAGTACCAGCGCAGGTCACATGACCACAGCTCCCTGAGACATCGTAATTGCTAGCCTAGCATCAGAGCACCTGGATCAGAATCATGATATTGTAGGGGTCTTGTGATTACCAGAATTTCAAGGATTGGTTGTACATCCATTTTTTTTTCCAGTGTGCCAATGCAGATCTGAACAGTTGCTGAACAAACTGAGTTAAATCAAGGATTACCTTGGTAAGAATGTCCGAGCACTGTCCTTCTAGGCTGGTTTGTATATATGGAAGAATGATCACGATACACACAGATAGTCCTTAGCTTGCAACTTCAATTGGGAATAAGGCAGTTGCTAAACGAGTCACACCCAATTTTAAAACCGTTTTTGCCAAGATTAAGCAAATAACTTGTTGTTAATGAATCAAGCAGTCATTAATTACATCTGGGTTTTCCCACTGCTTGTTAGAGCCATCTAGGAAAGTCACAAACAGCATCATGTAACCCAGGGATTCCATAACCATCACAAATACATCCTAGTTACCAAGCGCCCGAAATTTGTATCATGTGGCTATGGAATACTGCTATGGTCGTAAGGGTGAGGATGGGTCTTAAATCAGTTTTTGAGTCCTTTACAACTTTGAATGGTTGCTATACAAACAGTTGTAAGTTGAGAATTACCCATACTTTCCTCTATTTCAAAGGACTGTTTATAATTCTACTACACTGATATACTAGCATATGTTGTGTAAAAATTGGAGGCTGGGGATTGCTGGAACTGAAGTCTACCCACGAGTTCTAGGCTCTCCATTTTCAAAAAGAATTTGATTTGATCATTTAATTTTCATTCCCTCAGCCTCCATGCTTCAGTTCCCCTAACCTGTAAACGCCATCTCCAGATCAGTAAACGGAATCCTTGGTTCAATATCTGAAACTTTCAGAGCAGGAAGACAGGAAGTATCTTGAGGTTTGCTTTGCAGATCAAGCAATTCCAAACCTAGCAGATCAAAGGGAACATCAATTTAGCAATTCCAACAAAACCAGTTACTCAAATTCACCCGCCTTGTAGCATTAGTTAAGGCCCTCCAGGGACCCATTTCAGGTCTTTAAAAAGGCTGATTATTTCAAAGACAAAGTGAAAAATATAACTGCAGGGTGTTCAAGAATCAGCTAAAGTACCCAAAGAGGAGGAGGGGGGGGAAACAATACTTAGGCTGCAGCATGACACAGCACCAAAATTTTGGTGATTTTCTAATAGTAAAACCATTTAAAAGCCTACTTTTTACATCTTACATGTTGCATGATGATGCTTCTAACCCGTTTTAAAATCAAGAGTTAATTGGTCAGAATCTCTACGGGTTTTGAGGGTTGGGAATGCTCAAAAGGATTCTTCTAGCAAAATTGTATTAGTCTACAAGACCCAGAATTCCAGGCAAGCTTGTTGGAAATGCTTTCTGGGAGATCCAGGTTGGGAAAAGCCCCTGCAGATAGAATCAATCAGACATGGAACTCATCTGGGAAATTAGAACTATTTAATTTTACTGCCGCTTTTTGCATTCACTGGGGAAAAGAAGCATATGGCGTACTCATGGTTGTAAGAGATCAAGACCGGGGAGACCAGGTTCAAATCTCCCCTCCCCTCTGTCATCCTGAGTAAGAAAAATGGGGAAGGGATTATGTACTCTGACCAAGCATTTAGAGAGTAGGTGAAGTAACCAAGATATCAAGTGTTGAACCCAGAGAATAGAAAAACAGTAAAAAGAAGTCTTAGAAAAGAAACTGGAGAGCACTTCCCACTTGAAAAACAAACATTAATCAAACAAACAAGGCCACATTTTAATGACTCAGAAGACATCCACCTTTTTCATAGATTTGTTTCTTCTCTTCTTCAGAAAGGGCCTCAACCTTCTCTTTCAATTTGTCTGCCTCCATTGCTGCTTGCTTGTCATGGAAAGCCGCATCTGGACTCATAGAGAGTGTCAATCTGTGTGGGTTGTCCTTTGGCCAAGAAAGAATTCTAATCAGTGTAAAAACAATTTCTCTTTGCGCCTGATGCTGTTCAACAACTGACATCAACTGCCTTATTAATTACAGGTAATCCTCGACTTACAACCATAATAGAGCTTACCCAATTAGGTTGTAAGTCATGCTGATTATAAAGGTCACCACGTGACTGACCCAATTTTAAGACCTTCTTTGTGGTGGTCGTTATAAGACTCACCATAGTTCCTAAGTGAATCCACCATTGTTAAGTGAATGCCCTGATCATTAAGTGAACCTATTATTTGTTACAGGGTATCTCTGCCAAAAACTGGAAGTAAAATCTAGGTTTTGGCAATAATGTCATAAACTGTGGTCATGTGACTGCAGGACTCTGCAAATGGCATAAATGGGGTCACATGACTGGGAGAATCAAAATTTTGCAACAGGATTGTAAGTATCTTATAAGGCAGGGGTCCCCAACCCTCAGTCCGTGGACCGTTACTGGGCTGCGGCATGCCAGCAACCCGTCCACACAAACAAGCCCCATCTGTGGGATGCAGGCAGCACACAAAACCACACACTCTCCTGTCTGCAGAAAAACCTTTCTCCATGGAACTAGTCCCTGGTACCCAAAAGGTTGGGGACCTCTGTTATAGGGGATCCACTGGAACTTTGAAATCATTAAGCCACTGTAGTAAATTGAAGACTTACGTATGCCGAATTACAGCCTTCCTTTGTAAGAAAAGCTCTACTACAGGGAAGAAAACCAGAAGATGTACCAAAGATCACTAATGCCTAGAGTAGCCCAACACAAGCAACAAATTATACAAACTTTCTATGCAACGCAAAACCCCAATGCTTTGGATTGCAGAGAAATCATTCCATATGACTGCTTGCTTCTGTTGGGCTACTAATTGCCTGGCTAATCACTCTTGGAAACAGGGTTAAAACCAGCCCTATGCAGGTTCAACTGAGTCCTACCTTGAAATATTGTTTTACTTTTCTCTGCAGGAAATGGGGGTCCTCCTCAAGGCAATGCCTGAGCTGAGTTACTTTCTCTGCTATTTTCAAAAGATCAACAGGATCTCCTTCGTGGTTCCAGCAGGAGGCAATATTCTTACAGGGAAAAAAAGAAAGTTAGAAAAAAGAATGAAAATATTCCACATGAAGGACATTAAGACTACTGTCCCTCTAGAGCACGGGTGTCAAACATGATCATGTCATGTATCAACTCATGTCACGCGGAAGTGGGAGGGGCGTGGCCTCCACGTGATGCATCCAGCCCGTGGGCTGCCAGTTTGACACCCCTTGCTCTAGGCAGTGTTTCTCAACCTTGGCAACTTTACGATGTGTGGACTTCAACTCCCAGAATTCTCCAGCTAGTGTTGCTAGCTGGACAATTTTGGGAGTTGAAGTCCACACATCGTAAAGTTGCCAAGGTTGAGAAACACTGCTAGAGCGAGCTGTTTTTTTCTGTCTGCAGCAGCTGCCACTAGTGGTACCTGAAGATAGTTACACATTCCAGTAAATTTTCAACAATTCAGAGAAAAGCTCCCCCTTCCCCCCAAAAAAGAGGAAGAGAAGAGTGAAGATGGGCAACTTCAAGGACAGTCCCAGTTAGGAACAGTCCAGCCTAAAATGAGAACATCTAACATTATCTATCTCAACTTGGCATCCGGGCTGGCTAGGAATTCTTGAGACTTGAAGAGTTGTAAAATACAAACTGGAGAAGATTCATTAGCTTTAATTAGAGCAGTACTCTAAAGCCTGGTCATGGGTCTTTTCATCCTAGATCACCTGACCCTTTTAAATGGGAAGGGAAACCTCAAGTTTTCAACATATAGAATTCAGACTGATGACACTTCTCAAAAGGTACAGGGGGTAGGCAACCTTGGCTCTTTTATGACTCGTGGACTTCAACTCCCAGAATTCCTGAGCCAGCGTGGCTGGCTCAGGAATTCTGGGAGTTGAAGTCCACGAGTCATAAAAGAGGCAAGGTTGCCTACCCCCTGGACTAGGCTCTGATTTAAGTATCAAGTTGCTTCATAGGAGATACGAGATACATAATGCAGGGACTCAGCATTCCTTCTGCAGTCCTTCTGGCTGTTCCAGAATGGGTGGGCTTGAGGGACAGGATAGTAATCGAGGAGCAAAAATATTTTTTTGCAAACATCTAAGGCATCCATTTCTCCCTTTTAAAATTCATCCCAATCCACAAGACCCACTTTACAACTACAGCGTCTCAAGTGCGGTTCTTGAGTCCAGAAAAGATCAGCAATTTTGACTTAGATGCTCCAGAAGAAGTAATTATTATGGGTTTGAGTCAATCAATGTTCTACTTTTTTATTCTTCTTGACTGGAACTTTCCATTTTGTTCAGAAGCGTCTCCCTTATATTCAAGCCTTAAGTTATTAGTGAGATTTCTGCAATTCCACAGAGAAGAACATCACAATCATGGGACCCAAAACGTCTCGACTCTCTTACAAGAGATTCTGTGATGCATCTTTACTATTTACACTCTAGACTTGCATCCTAAAATCCTCTAGACTTGCATCCTAAAATTCCTTGAACAAGGAATGTTCAAAAGGCTTGTTTGCACATATTATGGCTGGTTCTATGGGAAAGCATCCCTTACTGAAGCCAAGACAAGTCCAAAACGGGTTGACTGATGCTTCATCTGGATCTCAATTTTGTGGAGTAAGGCTTCAATCCTTTCTTTCTCAAATCCATTCCTGAGGATGAAAAGAAGACATTTAATTTTGTTCCAGAATAACAAGGACTCAAGTTTTTGAATGAAATTTAATCATATGACATAGACTATTCAACTACCATGGAAATTACATGGAAGGTGGGGATGGATCTGATTTTTAAAACAAAAACAAAATTAATTACAGGCACTCTTCATTTACGGATCTAACTAGGACTAGGAAGGCCATCACTAAACAATGTGGTAATAATAGAAAAAAAAATCACATGACTACACCAGCTTATGACAGCAGTTCCTACAATTCCAGCTGAGGCCCTTGAGATGTCACACGATCTCAACCTGCAACTTCCTGCCAGCCTCCCCATTGATTTAGGTTCACATGTCATGACGGCCAGAACCTTTGAGGTCATAAGTCTCACTCAACACAGTTGCTAAATGAGTGGGGGATTATTTTGTATTCCCTTACTACATGACGACTCAGATGTAGTGCTTCTCTACTTATCCCCCCCCCAACCATCCAGTTGCTCAAGTATAGCAATATTAAAAGACAAGAAACACCAAAGCTTGCATCATGCTTTCAGCAAAAAAACCCTTACAGGTAGTCTTCAACTTAAAACCCTTCATTTAGTGACCATTTCAAACTACAACAGCTCTGAAAAAAGTGACTTATGACCACTGGTTACCAGTGGTCTTCCGGGTGCGCTTTAAGGTGTTAGTTACCACCTTTAAAGCGATCCATGGCATCGGGCCTGGCTACCTCCGAGACCGCCTTCTGCCACAGATTCCCTCCCATAGACCGGTACGCTCCCACAGAGCGGGCCTCCTCAGGGTGCCGTCGGCCAAGCAATGTAGGCTGGCGACCCCCAGGGGGANTTTAATCGGAAACACAGCTGGGAATATTTGGTTTTAATTCGGCTTTTATCAGGGTTTATTCTTTTGTATTTTTGTATTGTGTATTTTTTGTATTTTGGGTATATTATTTGTTTTTAATATGCTGTGAACCGCCCTGAGTCCTATGGGAGAAGGGCGGTATACAAATTAAAATAATAAATAAATAATAAATAAATAAATTTTCACACTTATGAACATTGCAGCATCTCTGTGGTTACGTGATCAAAATTCAGACGCTTCCGAATTGGCAGGTATTTATGATGGTGGTTGCAGTGTCCCAGGGTCATGTGATCACTTTCTGCAATCTTCTGACAAAGTTAACCAAATTCATTTAACAACCATGTTACCAACTTAATTGCAGTGAACTATGGCAAAAAGGTCATAAAATGGGATAAAAATCACTTAACTGACTTGCTTATCAATGGATATTTTGGCCTCAGCTGCGGTAAGTTGAGAACTACCTGTTATTACATTTTAGCCATAAAGATCTGCATTCTTCCATCTCGGCTTTCATTCTTTTTTCTTTTCTTTCAAGGTTCAATTTTCAGCTTTTAGGTGTTAATTGTACATCAAACAGATAAAGTTTATATATTCTTTTTTCATAAAGAGATTCGTAAATAGCAAAATTATCTCAAATCTTTTACAACAGCTGGGAAAAGCAGTATAAATTTAAGAAGTTTATTTTACCCACGCAGAAATTATAAACCACCATCACTACTGCCACAAGTTTAAAGTAAGCAGCATCTTAGCTATTTCTTTTTTACAATAGTGAAACAATTAAAAAATTGATTGTCCTTACTCAATAACTTCATCGATAGTTTTAGCAATAATTTGCTTTATGGTGTCTATGCTTTCTTCAGAAATCCCTTGAAGGCCTACAGTGAAATAAGCTTCTCGGGTAGATGAGTTAATCCTAGAAAGACAGATAGAATACAAAAATCTTCACTTATTAGAATTTAAACATTGGAAAGCTGGATCTTGACAGAAAAAGGCCATTTTACGTTTTGCAATAAACCACGATGGGTTTTATCTGTGGCTTAACACGAATGTGGGAACCCTCTAATATAGTTTAGTGTCAGGGATGAGCAAAACTCCCAAGACTAATACAACAAATATGGCTAAACAACAAATATAGATCAGTGAGCAGCTGAAGAACAAAAGCTAATTTGCTGGGAGAAAACTTAATCCACATTTCAGCAGACACGTTCCTTTGGGCTCCTAATTCAATGCAGGGGGGCTGAGGTCTTAAAGAGAAATTTTGTAAACAAGACTACATTCATTATGTTCTTATTCTGTGGTAGCACAGTGGTTAGAATGTGATATTGCAGGCTAATTCTGTTCACTGCCAGCAGTTCAATCCTTATGGGCTCAAGGTTGACTCAGCCTTCCATCCTTCCATGGTTGGTAAAATGAGGATCCAGATTGTTAGGGATAATATGCTGACATTTGAAAACCGTTCAGAGAGGGCTGTAAAGCACTATGGGGCAGTATATAAGTCTAAATGCTATTGTTATTTTAATCCTTCTGAACTCCCACACAAAATTCCATATATTTCACATCCCCAAAGCTTGATTAGCCCTTTTTCTAAACACCCCATCTAAGAAATCATAGTAAATTTTTGTTACACCATTTAGATAGATAGAAAGCCACCAGCAACATACTTACCCAACATCTGGTGAAAAGTCTGTTCCAAGACCGGCTTCAATCAAAGCTTTATAAAATGGAGAATTTGGCCCACCAACCAATAGAGAAGACAAAAAGTTCAGCATGAAGGTTTCAAAATTATCTGTAATACTAAACATAAGAGAAAAAAATTGGATACTACTACTACTACTAATAATAGTAAAGTTGGAAGGGACCTTGGAGGTCATCTAGTCCAACCCCCTGCTCAAGGCAGGAAACCCTATACCATTTCGGACAAATGGCTGTCCAGTCTCTTCTTAAAAACTTCCAGTGTTGGTGCATTCACCGCTTCTGGAGGCAGGTGGTTCCACTGGTTAATTGTTCTAACTGTCAGGAAGTTTCTCCTTAGTTCTAGGTTGCTTCTCTCCTTGATTAGTTTCCACCTGTTGCTTCTTGTCCTGCCTTCAGGGGCTTTGGAAAATAGCTTGACTCCCTCTTCTTTGTGGCAGCCCCTGACATACTGGAACACTGCTATCATGTCCCCCCTCATCCTTCTCTTCATTAAACTAGACATACCCAATTCCAGCAACTGTTCCTTATATGCTTTAGCCTCCAGTCCCCTAATCATCTTTGTTGCTCTTCTCTGTACTCTTTCTAGAGTCTCAGCATCTTGTAGAATTCAATAAAGGCAGTCCTCGACTTACAACAATTTGTTTAGTGACCATTCAAAGTTACAACAGCACTGAAAAAAGTGACTTACAAGTGGTTCTCACATGCCCATTATAGCATTCCCCACAGTCACATGATCAAAATTCAAGCGCTTGGCAACTGGCATGTATTTATGACAGTTGCATTGTCCTGAGGTCATGTGATCACCATTTGTAATCTTCCCAGCTGGCCTCTGACAAGCAAAAGTCGATGGGAAAAGCCAGATTCACTTAATTACTGCATATTTCACTTAAACGTGATTCACTTAACAACCTTGGCAAAAAAAGGTTATAAAATGGGGCAAAGCTCACTTAACAACTGTCTTGCTTAGCAATGAAAATTTTGGTCTCTATGGTGGTTATACATCAAGGACTACCCGTATATGTAGCAGCGATATCATTTCTTGTTACAGAAGTTTTAGAAAAGTGCCAGACCATCTTCCTGGAGAAGAAACACATTTTACTGTTCCCTCCAAAATTCAGAGTGGAGTGGCTTAATGACAGAAAGAAGGTTTAATAGTGTTATAATTTTGCTAAACCTGGTGAATTGGACTCCTAGGTCAAATTCAAGATGCTCATTTTAATCTGTAAATCCCAACATGGCTTGGCACCTTACCAGGACCTTCTCTAGGTTAGGATTGACCCATCCAATGTGTTCATCTTGAGAAGGTCCCAACACTCGATAGGATAAAAGGAGTGAAGAATTAAGAGTCCCAAATTTTTACTGTCAGCCAGCTCTCCTCTTCATGGGTATCTGGACCCCTATGATGTGTAGGGAGCCCATGTTGTTGGCTATTAGGATGCTAGTGTCCCAAAGGCCGTTTGGTGAGGGCAGCGAATTTGAAATATAGAAACCCTTCAATTCCTGTTATGACTAAATATAACCGGTGTGGTCTGGTGAAGTATAAAACATATCTTGTGCATTTACTCACTTTTCACGTTCTTTTGACTCATTACAGGTAATCCTCAACTTACAACAGTTCGTTTATTGATCATTTGATGTTAAAAGGACACGGAAAACTGACTTATGACCATTGTTCGCATTTATAGCCGCTGCAGCAACCCCATGGTGACGTGAACAAAATTCAGATGCTTGGCAACTGACTCATATTTATGACGGTGGCAGTGTCCAGTGGTCCTGTGATCAATTTTTATGACCTTCTAACAAGCAAAGTCAATGAGGCATCCAGATTCACTTAACAACCGTGTTACTAACTTAACAACTGCAGAGATTCACTTAACTATTGCAAGAAAGGTGGTAAAATGGAGCAAAACTCACTTATCAAATGTCTTGCTTTGGCAGCAGAAAATCTGGGCCCAATTGTGGTTGCAAGTCAAGGACTACCTGTACTAATTTCATATACAAGCTGCCTTCAACTAGCAATGGCAACTGAGACAGGAATTTCCATTGCTAAGTGATGTGGTCATAAAGTATACTTGCATTGCTTAACGATGGTAATCTTTGCAGTCCCAGTTACTGTTGTTAACCAAATCCCATGGTTGTTAGGTGAAGCAATTTCTTGCTGGCTTCCCACAACCAAAGGGAAAGGAAAAGTGCATGTCAGAGAAAGTGCGTTTCAGAGAACGCAGTGTGGGTCACGGAGGGTGCACAAGAAACTCAGCGCCGGTTAGGAAGAATGCAGAAATGGTTGACCCAGCAGGAAGAGCTGGAGCGTTGTATGATTGAACAACTGTAGGGCATTAAGTCGAATTAAAGTTGGGATATGCAACTAAAGGCAGGAAGATCCCCCTAACTACATTCCAGGTTCTTTCATAGTAGAAAATGATGAATGGAACCCTCAGCAGTATAGATTAGTATGATTCTGTTTAGATAAATAACTCCCAGTGACGTACTCTGCTAGGAGATAGCCGACGCTGACCGTTGTCTGCTTCTTAGAGTCAGTAGCCAATGAATCTGCGGCACACGTCACATGGTGTTCCCTCTGCAAAAAGACACAACAACTAGCAAACAGGACATTGTCTTTATCCCAAGTATTTTATAATGGTTTGGCCAAAACCCAGCAAAACTGTGCCATAGTGAACAATGGGTTTACTTAATAACTGTGAAATTCACAATTATGACTCCCACATTTATTTATTTATTTATTTATTTATTATTTTAATTTGTATACCGCCCTTCTCCCATAGGACTCAGGGCGGTTCACAGCATATTAAAAACAAATAATATACCCAAAATACAGAAAATACACAATACAAAAATACAAAAGAATAAACCCTGATAAAAGCCGAATTAAAACCAAATATTCCCAGCTGTGTTTCCGATTAAA